>NC_053395.1:196249710-196551787 GCF_905171765.1 Bufo bufo | reverse complement strand
GCAGCTGGAGCCCGGAAGGTTGCCGATCGCTGGCTGTACATGGTGGGTAACAGTGGCGGCAGATTTCTGCTCCCAGCCAGTCGTTTCCATTGCCGCCCCTCGTCTCTGCCCTGATACCCGTTTTCTGCTTCTCTTCCCACTTGACGGACGGATAAATCAGGAATGCCGGGAGCTGCTCGTACACGTTCCCGTCGCAGGAAGGAAAGCCGATATTGTAACCAGTTTCACAGAAGTTTTTCCTCTTACCTGGAGGCTCTATAGCCGGTCTATAAGGGCCCCAGACTGTAACGTACCGACGGTGTTCGGTGTCGCCACCCACCAGAGGAATTGTGCAGCTCTCATTGGTTCTCCATCAGGCATAGGCTACTGCCAGATAGCGGCAGAGGCGGTGGAGTCTCCACTTTAGTAATGTGTATTTGGGCATTTGACCCATGAGGGGGCTTCTGTAGTAGCCAGAGCTGCTGTAAAGAGGGGCTTCCATTCTGGAGATGCTGGTGCAGGCATGTCTGACATGGTCACCCATTAAAGGGGTTGTCTGGGTTCTGAGCTGAACCCAGACATACCCCCATTTTCACCCAGGCAGCCCCCTGATATTAGCATCGGAGCATTTTATGCTCCGATGTCCTCCCTTGCCCTGCGCTGTGTCGCGTCTGCCGAGCAGTGTTGCTGGTGACCGCCTAAAAAACGCAACGGAGGCCAAACGCAGCCAAATTGATGCATTCTGAACGGACCCTTATCCATTCACAATGCATTGGGGCTGAACTGATCCGTTTTGGGCCGCTTGTGAGATCCCTGAAACGGATCTCACAAGCGGACCCAGAAACGCCAGCCTAAAGGGAATCTGTAGCTCCAAGGCCTGTATTACACCAACAGATTATCTGACCAATAGTTGGTGTGTATAACAATGATCTATGTGTGTAATTGGGCATCATTTGTTTTTCTCCTTACGTACCGTTTTTTGCGTTCCATATACGGACCGTATACGAAACCATTAATTTCAATGGATCCGCAAAAAAACGGAAGGTACACCATATGTCTTCCGTTTCTGTTCAAAGATAGAACATGTCCTATTATTGTCCACATTACAGACAAGGATAGTAGTGCTGTTCTATTAGGGGCCGGCTGTTCCGTTCCACAAAAAGCCATACAGTCGTGTGCAAGAGGCCTAATACAGGCCTTGGTGGTGAATAGTGTAAATCGGGGATCAGCGACCTCCGGCACTCCAGCTGTTGTGAAACTACAATTCCCAGCATGCTCCATTAATTTCTATGAGATTTCTTCAAAGAGCAGAGCAAGTATGCATGCTGGGAGTAGTAGTTTAACAGCTGGAGTGCCGGAGGTTGCCTACCCCAGGTGTGAGTGGTGTGGAGGAGTCCTCTTGATGCATTTTACTGCTGATTTGTGGGAGCACTGCGTCAGAGTATGAAGATAAAAATTACCGTACATAACCGGACTCGGCACCACTTACACTATTCTCCGCTTAGGGCTTGTTCACACGACGGCGGAACTTTGGAGCTGGAAGCCGTGAAGGTTCTGCCTCCCATACATTTCAGCCACTAGACCGCTCTGCGATCCTCAGCGCAGCCTCGTATTGAGGTGCATCGGAGGCAGAAAGGACGCGGCCGCTGGCGGCTGCCAAATTCCACTGGGGAATAAAGCTGTCATGTGAATGGGCCCTTACTCTAGTTTGGGGGCTGTTTTACAGCTAAAAGATTCACTTTAAGGCCTGATGCACACTACCGCGCTTTTTGCAGATCGGATGTGGACCCATTAAAGGGAACCTGTCACCTCCAAAAGCTGGCCTGCTCGCACTGTGAATATAACTCGCCGGCGTGAGCGCGCACGCTGATTATTGCCGGCCAGCGCATGCGCAGTTACAAAATTATGCCAGGCTGACTGCGAGAGCCCGAGACGGGATCGTGCAGTCACAAGCGGTGCACCGCGCAGGGCGCCAGACTGGCACTATCCCAAGGAATGGTAAATATGTAAATCATGGTCAGGAGGGGACGGGTAAGAGGCGGACATTGCTTGACTTGAAGCAAGGAGGGCGCTGCCCCTTTGACTTCAAGCTCACTGCAAACAAAGCGCTCAGGAGACAAAAAAAAAGCGTTTTTCACAAGTATGGATTGATGAATTTCTGGCTCTCACACATGATCAATTACAGACGGGGGGCTGCTATAAGGTATTGCTGGCAGTTTTATATCACTTTTGGAGATGACAGGTTCCCTTTAAAGGGTTTCTCTAGGAATTAAGAAAATGAAAATACGTAAATATTACTTTATAATAAATTTCCCAAATACCTTTCATTACTAATAATGGCTCGTTTTGTCTGGAGAGCAATCATTAGGAGAAATAAAATGGCTGCAGTCCTACTAGTACACACAGAACCTGTCCTAATCACACAGGAGGACAAGTTACTTCAGAGCAGTTGGGTAAAGAGCTCACTTGTCAGAGGTTATGGTCCTGAATACAGTTTAATGTGATCTTCAGATGAATCTCTGTAGGAATCGGGGTGGATTTGATTTAAATCACTAGTCAGTAAGGCCTCTTTCACACTTGCGTTGTCCGGATCCGTCGTGTACTCCATTTGCCAGAGGTGCCCGCCGGATCCGTAACAACACAAGTGAACTGAAAGCATTTGAAGACGGATCCGTCTTCAAAATGCGTTCAGTGTTACTATGGCACCCAGGACGCTATTAAAGTCCTGGCTGCCATAGTAGTAGTGGGGAGCGGGGGAGCAGTATACTTACAGTCCGTACGGCTCGCTGGGCGCTCCAGAATGACGTCAGAGCGCCCCATGCGCATGGATCACATGATCCATGTGATCACGTCATCCATGCGTGTGGGGTGCCCTGACGTCATTCTGGAGCGCCCAGGGAGCCGCACGGACTGTAAGTATACTGCTCCCCCGCTCCCCACTACTACTATGGCACCCAGGACTTTAATAGCATCCTGGGTGATATAGTAACCATTCAGAAAAAGCTAAACGTCGGATCCGGTAATGCGCCAAAACGACGTTTAGCTTAAGGCCGGATCCGGATTAATGCCTTTCAATGGGCATTAATTCCGGATCCGGCCTTGCGGCAAGTGTTCCAGATTTTTGACCGGAGCAAAAAGCGCAGCATGCTGCAGTATTTTCTTCGGCCAAAAAACGTTCCGTTCCGGAACTGAAGACATCCTGATGCATCCTGAACGGATTTCTCTCCATTCAGAATGCATTAGGATAATCCTGATCAGGATTCTTCCGGCATAGAGCCCCGACGACGGAACTCTATGCCGGAAGACAAGAACGCAAGTGTGAAAGAGCCCTAAGGCTTGATTTAAATCATAGTTTTCTACATAAAGACTAATTCTTGCTGGTATAACTTATAATATGCAAGTAGATGAAGATTTTTTAGAATAACAACTTTTCATATTAGTTTGATTAGGTTGATTCTGTATTCATAGGTTTCTAGAAGTTCGGATTAAGGTCTTTTTCTCAACTCTGTTCATGTTGTAACATTTTTGCTGTGATGAAGAGGCCTGTGATCTCTGCTGAGTCAAATTCAGTTTTGAGAACTGCAAAAGTAAACCAAGCAGCTGTGATAATATCTTGTAGGCAGAGAGACTGCCCAATAATCTTAGGCTACTTGCACACTTGCGGCAGTGTGATCCGGCGGGCAGCTCCGTCATCGAAACTGCCCGCCGGATCTGCTGATCTGCATGTGGCTGAAAGCATTTATGAGATGTTCCGGATGCGGATCCGTCTTACAAATGCATTGCAAGAGCGGATCCGTCTCCGTTTGTCATGCGGACAGACGGATCCGTCTTGTAACTTTTTTCACGTTTTTACCGGTATTTTGAATGCCGGATCCGGCACTAATACATTCCTATGGGGAAAAATGCCGGATCCGGCATTCAGGCAAGTCTTCAGTTTTCTTTTCGCCGGAGATAAAACCGTAGCATGCTACAGTTTTATCTTTTGCCTGATCAGTCAAAATGACTGAACTGAAGACATCCTGATGCATCCTGAACGGATTACTCTCCATTCAGAATGCATATCAGTTATTTTCCGGTATAGAGCCCCTAGGACGGAACTGTATGCCGGAAAAGAAAAACGCAAGTGTGAAAGTAGCCTTAGGGCTCTTTCACACCTGCGTTGTTGTCTTCCGGCATAGAGTTCCGTCGTCGGGGCTCTATGCCGGAAGAATCCTGATCAGTTTAATCCTAATGCATTCTGAATGGAGAGAAATCCGTTCAGGATGCATCAGGATGTCTTCAGTTCCGGAACGGAACGTTTTTTGGCCGGAGAAAATACCGCAGCATGCTGCGCTTTTTGCTCCGGCCAAAAATCCGGAACACTTGCCGCAAGGCCGGATCCGGAATTAATGCCCATTGAAAGGCATTGATCCGGATCCGGCCTTAAGCTAAACGTCGTTTCGGCGCATTGCCGCATCCGACATTTAGCTTTTTCAGAGTGGTTACCATGGCTGCCGGGACGCTAAAGTCCTGGCAGCCATGGTAAAGTGTAGCGGGGAGCGGGGGAGCAGTGTACTTACCGTCCGTGCGGCTCCCCGGGCGCTCCAGAGTGACGTCAGGGCGCCCCAAGCTCATGGATCATGTGATCACATGGATCACGTCATCCATGCGCATGGGAGCTCTGACGCCATTCTGGAGTGCCCGGGGAGCCGCACTGACTGTAAGTATACCGCTCCCCCGCTCCCCGCTCCTACTATGGCAACCAGGACTTTAATAGCGTCCTGGGTGCCATAGTAACACTGAACGCATTTGGAAGACGGTTCCGTCTTCAAATGCTTTCAGTACACTTGCGTTTTTCCGGATCCGGAGTGTAATTCCGGCAAGTGGAGTACACGCTGGATCCGGACAACGCAAGTGTGAAAGAGGCCTTAGGCTACATTCACACGTCAGTATTTTTCTATAATCCGATTTTCTGTCAGTTTTTTGCGGATCCGTTGTTCCTGAAAATGTTTCCGTATGTCATCCGTTTTTTGCGGATCCGCAAAAAACGGAAACATGTATAAATTTCAATAAGCAAATAAAGTTGTTTGGATTTCTTGAAGAAAAAATAAAATAAAAAATTGTCATTTCCAGGAACGGATTCTGTATAAAACGGATGACATACGGAATGACATCCGTATGTCTTCCGTTTTTTGCGGATCCATTGACTTTGTATTGTACCAGGATCCGATTTTTCAGGAAAAGAATAGGACATGTTTTATATTTAAACGGACATGCGGAACGGAACAACGGAAACGGACAGCACACATTGTGCTGTCCGTTTTTTTTCCAGGACCCATTGAAAATGAATGGGTCCAGATCTGTTCCAGGAAAAACGGAACAGATCAGGAAAGAAAAAACGGACGTGTGAATGGACCCTTACAAAAACCTCTGGAAGAGCATGACATTGTGAATGGATTAATGGAATTTATTTACCAAACAAATTAAACATATACATCCTTATTCTACATAATTAAAAAGCAAATTTTTATTTCATGATGGAATAACCTTTGGATGGTAATATATTTTCCTCAAAAAGCATTTTATATAAAAAAAAAATCTGATTTAAATAAAAAATATTTCATTGATTTTTATCCACCCTGGTAGGAATGGAGTTCTTGAGGAGACATGAAGTACAGAAAGGATGGACAGGACAGACTGTGGTAATGGATACAATAGATGCTGTATCTCCACCTTCTCTCTGTACTTCATGTCTCCTCATGAACTCCATTCCTACAGAGATTCATCTGAAGATCATATTAAACTGTTCAGGACCATAACCCCTAACAAGCAGAGAGGAGGATGAGGCAGCTCTTTGCCTCACTGCTCTGAAGTAACTTGTCCTCCTGTGTGATTAGGACAGGTTCTGTGTGTACTAATAGGACGGCAGCCATTTTATTTCTCCTAATGATTGCTCCCCAGACAAAACGAGCCATTGTAACTAATGAAAGGTATTCAGGATTATATTTATAATAAAGTAATATTTAGATATTTTCTTTTTCTTAATTCCCAGAGAGCCCCTTTTATTTCATTGAGTTCGCAAAAATGTGGCCAGCACACCGTGCCCCCCTGCAAAAAAGATAGTTTTGCGGACAAGCATAGGCATTTTTACCATAGTGTGGGACGCACACGGCTGTTACCTGTGTTTTGTGGATCAATGGCTTGCGGACTACAAAGAGCATGCAGTCATATGCAGGAGGCCTAACTGGGATAAATGACATGTACTACCTTTTTTCTTTCACTGAAATTGGTGATTGGTATCATCCAAGGGGTGATGTCAACTGATCAATGCATTGAGAAAATTTGCAACCCCTTAAAAGGATGCATGGCAGGGTTAAACAAAAAAAAAACCTGTTACCGGTGCTCCAAGCTCCCTGCTGGACCGGAGGTACGACGTGCCTTCTACACGGCTGGCTGTGGTGCCGTGTGTGCATCCTGCCTGGCAATATAAAAAGAGGTTCCTGGTCTTGGAGAATAGGAGGTTTCCAAGCTATGTTGATTACAGGCCAACTGCAAGGGTGTTGAAATAATAGAAAAACCCTTTAACTCCTCTTCCGATCCAGCACTGCCGCTTTACACCCCCCGCCAGGCTGGCATAGATTTCAGTGATTTTTAAATGAGTCGGGATGTGCGGGTCTCAGCCACCTTTTTATTTAAATTGTTGCATAAAATAGGGCCTATGCAACAATTTGTGACTTTTTGGCACAACTATTCTGGTGCGGGGGAGTGGGGCTTAATAAATCTTCCTCAGTGTCCCAAAGCTCTTCTGAGCGCTGTGCTTCATTGTTCTTTAAGTTTTGGGATCTTAGAGCAAAAGTAGGGTGGAGCTGCTGAGGGATCTAAGATGGATAGAACCAGTGGGTCCATTTTAATAAAAATTCTGGATTACTCGCCGGTAATCGTTTTTCCATGAGCCCATGACAGCAGCCTTGAGAGAGACCGTCTCCATCCAGGACAGGAAACAGGAACTTTCGTGGAGAGCTCATAAGGAGGGACTCTGCCCCTGTAGCACCAGTTAATTGCGAGAACTTGTCCTAAACACAGTTTTTTTTTTTTTTTTTTGGAGGGGGGGGGGGGGGGCGACGACGACGACGACTTTGCACCTTTCATTTATATACATTTTATTTTTTATATTCATTTACATAAGTACCGTATTTCATGCATGTGAAACTGAAACATTGGGTGGGAATAAATCCCGGGTGCTGTCATAGGCTCATGGAAAAGCGATTACCGGTAAGTAATCCTGAATTTCCCCTACGCCCATGACAGGACCCTTGAGAGACGACTAGAACTAGCTTTGGGGGGACGACTACTACTACCGCTTGTAACACTTTCCTTCCGAAGGATAGACTATCATTAGAATTTAAATCTAACTTGTGTTGCCGGAAAAAAATACATGGAGACTTCCATGTAGCTGCCCTACAAATTTGCTCTATAGATGCATTGGCCCTTTCTGCCCATGAAGTAGAAATGAATCTGGTTAAACGAGCACCGAAACCCAAGGGGGGAGTTTCACCCGCTGAGGAATAGGCCAAAACGATAGCCCCTACTATCCATCTGGCTAGGGTTCTAGATGAAACCTTATTACCCTGTTTGTTTCCCCCCCCAAACTGCACAATAAGCCTAAAGGATTTCCTCCACTGACTGGTGACATTCGGATAATGAGACGGGCTTCTTTTAACGTCTAGACAATGGAGCCTCCTTCCCTTCTCATTCTTAGAAGATTGACACAAAGATGGGAGAACAATATCTTGGGACCTATGAAAAAGAGAGACCACTTTGGGCAAAAAAGATGGGTCGGGTTTATTGAGCACTCTGTCCCCCAGGATGTTAGTATAGGGAGGAGAGGTTGAAAAGGCAGAAATCTCACCCACTCTCCTAGTTGAGGTGATGGCCACCAAAAAAGCAGTTTTAATAGATAATGTTTTAATAGATAAATCGTTTAGCGGTTCAAAAGGAGGCGCCATCATCCTAGACAAAACTAGATTCAGATCCCACGGGGGAACAGAAGACCCGATTACAGGCTTAATTCTACTGACTGCTTTAAAGAATCTCCTAATCCAAGGATGATTGGCAATGGGGAAATCAAAAAAGGCACTCCGAGCAGAGACCTGTACTTTAAGGCTGGGTTCACGCGGGCGTTGCGGGTGCATTGCTGGAAATGTGCGATTTTAAATTTTCATTTATTTTTTCCACCGCGAGTGCAAAGCGTTCTAATGCGTTTTGCACACGCGTGAGAAAAATTGGCATGTTTGGTGCCCAGACCCGGACTTCTTCACAGAAGTTCGGATTTGGCTTAGGTGTAGTGTAGATTGTATTATTTCCATTATAACATGGTTATAAAGGCAAATAATAGCATTCTTAATACAGAGTCGACGAGATGGGGAGGAAATTCCTAGATAGGGGTTATCCGCATAAACTAGTAGAGAAAATGATACAAAAGGTGGGGGCCATTGACCGTGAGTCCACGCTCCAAGGCAAGAAGGGCAGGGATCAGAAACGTATTCCCTTTGTGTCCACTTATGGTGCCCTTAGTGGGGAGATTGCACGCATTATACGCAAGGAGTGGCATATCCTACAGAAAGGGTTACCTACACTAGGTGAGTTTGAGTATTTCCCCATGATGGCGTACAAAAGAGGCGCTAACTTACGGGATAAGTTGAAGACAGAAATTGGGGATGCCCGAGGGGATGGACAAAGGTATCTGGCGCAAAGGAGGTTGGGATGTTATCCCTGCCTTGGCTGCTGCAACTGTGGCAATATGGTGAAAGGAGATGCGTTTGCCCACCCCTATAGTGGTAAAACCTATAAAATAGAAGAATTTTTGACATGTAGATCTCGTGACGTGGTGTATATGATCACGTGCCCTTGTGGCCTCATCTATATAGGTGAGACCACGATGCAGGCCCGTGAACGGATTAACTCCCATAAGGGCAACATTAGAAGGGCCCAAGTGGATAAGCCTGTAGCGAAGCATTTTGTAGAGCGTGGACACTCGGTCAATCAGCTACGGTTCCGGATTATTGACTCAGTTTGTAGAAGGAGACGTGGGGGTGACGGGGATCGAATCCTACGTAGGAAGGAACTGAAGTGGATTTTTAAATTGAAGGCACTCCAACCGTTTGGGATGAATATTGAGTTCTGTGTGGTAGGGTTGTTGCGGGTATCGAAATTTCGATACCCAATCGATACTTTTGTCCCGGTATCGATACGATACCGGGATTTCCGTTTTTTCGATACTGGGCTGCGCTTCTGCGCAGTCTAGTATCTCTGAACATGAGCGCGCTGCTATCGGCGCGCTCATGTTCTCTCTCAGCAGCACGGGGAGAAGGAAGCTGTCCTCCCTCCCCCTGTGCTGCTGCCGCTGCCACCAATGAGAAGAGAGGGGCGGAGGAGTGGCGGCAATGAGAAGAGAGGGGCGGAGGAGGGGCGGCAATGAGAAGAGAGGGGCGGAGGAGGGGCGGCAATGAGAAGAGAGGGGGTGGAGGAGGGGCGGCAATGAGAAGAGAGGGGCGGGCGCACTGCGCCACCAATGATAGGATTACTATCGGAGCGATGGGAGGAGACATCAGCTTCACTAGTGGGCGTTCCTTTTCCCTTTGCTGCGATTGGACAGCGCTACAGCCAGGGAGAAGGAACGCCCACTAGTGAAGCTGATGTCTCCTCCCATCGCTCCGATAGTAATCAGCAGCATGTGGAGCAGGAGAGGAGACAGTAATGGGGCACTGCGGGCGAACGGAGCGGCGCCCAGGACTAAATGGTGAGTGCTGAGACATCGCTGGGCGCCGCTCTGTGTGGCCTAATAGTGAAAGTCTGGACTCATATACAGTAGTCAGTCTTTAACACATACAGGAGGCGGGTGCCGGCAGCAGAATCGCATTGCCGGCACCCTGCCCCTGACAGGGAGCTGCGATCAGCGGCAGTTAACTGCCGCTGATCTGCTAGTACCCGCCTCCTGTATAAAGGGGTAAAATTATTGGTGGTGCAGTGTGCCCCCCCCCCTCAATCCCCCCATCCCATTAAAATCATTGGTGGCACAGTGCGCCGGCCCCTCTCAACCCTCCAGTATTAAAATCATTGGTGGCAGTGGCCACAGGGACCTCTCCACTCCCCCTCATTGGTGGTGCAGTGGCAGCTTCTGATCGGAGCCCCAGCTGTGTAAGCCTGGGGCTCCGATCGGTTACCATGGCAGCCAGGACGCTACAGAAGCCCTGGTTGCCATGGTAACATCCCTGATGCTGTGTGCACAAAGCACAGAGCAGCAGGGACAGTGTGGAGTCCTATTCACCCTGATAGAGATCTATCAGGGTGAATAGGAAAAGGGATGAAAGATCCCAGGTTCTAGCCCCTAAGGGGGGAAATAGTTATTAAATAAAAAGTGAAAAAAAAAAAAACACTAAAATATGAAGTATAAATCACCCCCCTTTTCCCAATTTCACATATAAAATATATAAATAAACATATTACATCGCCACGTCAGAAAAGTCCAAACTATTAAAATATAAAAAAAAAATCTAGGTGGTGAATGCCGGAACAGAAAAAATAAAATAAAAACTGCGCGATTCGCCATTTTTAAAAATGAGGAATGCACGTGGCTTTTTTTGTTTATTTTTTTCGCGTGGTATCGAATGGTATCGAGTATCGCAATACTTTTTCATGGTATCGAAACCGAATCAAAAATTTGGTATCGCAACAACTCTACTGTGTGGGGAAGATATAGGTTATCCATGTAATGCTGTGACGAACTTGTACTCTGTATAGTGATTTTTAATATGTACCTATTTACATTAATGTTATATTCACTTATGCTCACTTTGTTTTACACATTGAACACTGCCTCGTGATCCACCTGATGGAGGAACTTGCCCCCCTCAAGTGAGAGTGAATATACGATCACTGGTTCTTAGGGATACGATGCCTTTGCCAGCATCACTAACGAGGGGCGGGCGGTTCGCTATTCGTCCCTAGCAACGGATCGCTGCCTGGGTGAGGAGTAGGAGGTGGCTCGGCGGCACTGATGATCGCTAGGATGGGTTAGTCTGCGATCATGTGGTCAGTGACTGACACGTGAGTGAACGGCGACTCCTCCTCCCCGGACATGCGCACTGGTTGCTGAAGGACGCTCTGGAAGCGTGCATCACGGAGGTGTGTGTTCCATTGCGCTTCACTCTCCAAATGGGAGGACACTTGTATATACGGTAAGCAAATTTATATGTACACACCTGGATGCACTGTGGATAATCATTGTATTATGTAATCGGCCACGTCCGTATGTGGAGGTGACTTACACTTTTTAAACAGGATCATTTGGGGATCACTGGGTGCTTGACAAAGGCTATGCTGTAGCCGAAACGTAGCAATCTTTTAAACATGTTTTGCATGTAAGCAGTTCCCAATAAAGGGATTTTCACCGGACATGTTGCCTCCGTTATCACTTATTGGATAGAAAAATAGGGATGGAGGGGTTAAAAAAAAATATTTAACTCTCTCCTCATCCACTTGTTCGCGCAGCCCAGATTCTCTTCTGTCTTCTTCTTTGCCCAGGAGGAAAAGGACCTGTGGTGACATCACTGCGCTCATCACATGATCCATCACCATGGTGAAAAAAAGATAGTCAGTCTCCCTCTCCGGTAACCGTCATTGCTGACCAGACTTGGGGCCTGAAATGAACTGGGTATTAAAGAGGAAACCTTTTATCCCTTCTACCTCCCTGTTTTCTTTCCAATTATTTTGCTTTTCATCTGTTTTGTTGAAGACTCATGTTTCTGCAAAAAAAAACTGCTGGTTCGTAGGGGGTTGTAGATGGGGAAAACCTTTCTTATTATCACAGGCCTTCTCTAAAAGATCATCCAAAACTAACCCAAAAAGAAAATCTCCCTAGAACGTGATAGAGCAAAGCTTATTCTTTGAACCTGTGTCTAACGCACATGTGAATATACTGTAAGGGAACATTCACCGCGCCGTGGTGCAACCGTGCACTCATGGGCACGTTGGCACTACGGTCGTGTGAATGTACCCTTAAAGGGAACCTGTCACCTGGATTTTGGGTATAGAGCTGAGGACATGGGTTGCTAGATGGCTGCTAGCACATCCGCAATACCCAGTCCCCATAGCTCTGTGTGCTTTTATTGTGTCAAAAAAATGATTTGATAGATATGCAAATTAACCTGAGATGAGTCCTGTCCCCGACTTCTCACGTACAGGACTCATCTCGGGTTAATTTGCATATCTATCAAATCATTTTTTTGACACAATAAAAGCACACAGAGCTCTGGGGACTGGGTATTGCGGATGTTCTAGCTGCCATCTAGCAATTGATGTCCTCAGCTCTATACCCAAAATCCCGGTGACAGGTTCCCTTTAAGCAAATCGCTCTCCTAGCTGAGTTGCAGGGGGCCTTGGATCTGGCATTTAATCTTTATTTTGGATATGGGATTCTAATTCCTGTAGCCATAATTTTAAGGACCTAGCGGTAGAGGTAGTGGCTATATTAGGCTTAAATGCCTGAGTAGAGGCCTCCCATACTTTAAGGTACAGCTCTGCCCGTCTATCCATCGGGTCTTTTAAAGTGCCAAGGTCTTCAAAAAGCAAAGCGGATCTCTTTGAAATTTTTGCAATAGGAGCATCCAGTTTAGGAGGCCTATCCCAACGTGATGACTCGCCCTCATCAAAAGGATATTTTCTCTTAACGTTCTTGGGAATAAAAAAAACTTCTTGTCATGTTTTTGCCACTTTTTCTGAATTAAATACTTTATATTTTCGTTTAACGGAAAAACTCTAGATTTTTTTTTTTGTGACCCAGATCACCAAACATTATATCTTGAATGGATTTGTGTTCTCTGGATTCATCCACCTTCATCGTGGCTCTAATAGCTTTGAGCAGAGAATCGGGGGGGAAATAAAGGTCTACCCGTGGATTCTTCAGCTGAGGAAGAGCTTGAGTTATCTAGGATTTCTCCTTGCTCATTCTCGTCCGAAGAGTCTGTATCGGATATGACATTAGAATGACCCTGCTTGCCCGCCGCTGAGGAAGGGAGGTATTTTTTAAAACCTTTTGATAGAATCTTAAACTTCAGATTTAACAATGTCTTTGATATTCTAAAGTAGTGATGGGGAATCCTCCTCTACCACCTTGTTAACGCAATGCTGACATAACCATTTAGACCAGGAAGGAGCGAGTTGTTGCTGGCTGGGATCCTTCTGACCGCGTGCTGATAAGGTTTAAAACCCACAGGTCGGGTCCCTGTCTGCGGCCCCTTATGGAAGAAGGATGTTTCTCCCTCATTTCTGGAACGCTGGCCACCGGAACCACATGCGTTCCAAATACCAGAAGTTGCATCACACAATTTCCAGTTCACGCATGGCGCGTGCTCAGAAAAGTTCAGCCCCCCCGTCCCTCTGTAAGCTACTAGAGGCCAGGGGGAAGAAACACTAGGCCCTGGACCTCCCAAAACAACGCCAGGAGGGTCCGGAGTGTCGGCATTACCTCCCAGTAACACCGGGACTGCCCAGGAACGCCGGCTCCGAGACCTAGAAGGATGGCCCCAGACTTAGCAGGCGGCTCCTAGTGGAGTCTTACGCCACACCAGGTAACCCCTTAACCTGAAACACATGCGGGGTTCCTGCAGCCTAATCTTTAGCTCTCCACTATAGGTCCTATCCATAGGACAGGAAACAGGAACTGGTGCTACAGGGGCAGAGCCCCTCCTTAAGAGCTCTCCACGAAAGTTCCTGTTTCTTGTCCTGTTCTCTCAAGGCTGCTGTCATGAGCGTAGGGGAAAATCCGGCACCAAGGAGTTGTTGGAATTAAACTTTCTATGTGTGAAGGTAATCCTGATATATGGAAGGGATTACAATAGGAGAAGATTACAATTGAAAGGAGGCTGTAGGAACCTGTTGGTGTCTGTAGCCTGGATACAGGATGAGATACGGCCTCCGGCCTGGACACAGGTCCTGCACACTGGTAAGTCACTGAAGCTGGCGTCCAGGCTGGTCCCATAAATGATCAATTAACCATAAATCTGGTGACCGGGCAGGACAAGGAAGTGGTGTAATCTGGAGAAGACGTTCCTGGGAGACCCTTGCTGCTGAGAAATGCCAGTTGGAAGCCCGGCCATGACTGGCATTTCTATCTGGGTGTGTTTTTATTAATGGTTTGTGTAAAAGCTTTAATTGCACAGATCACTTTGGTCAGAGCTGAGCTCATTAGGCGCCTATTATTCCTCAGGGGTATCACTAATTTGTGGAGGGTGAAATGTAATTGGCTTGGTTCACAGGATAATAAATACAAGACCTTTTTATATAATCCGAATCCACCACCACTTCTGACAAGCGTCCACGTCTCCTTTTACACCACTGTTCTCACTCAGTGGTCGGACGTCTTGGAGCTGACTTCTCTGAATTGTGACACTGGCAGTGTGTGTAAAGCGGCCATTAAAAGGGGGTATCCGACCCCTGAAATGCCCCCTCACCATATACCTGGGCTCCTCACAGACAATATACTTTCCTTTCTCCCCGGCACCCGCGTTGCTCCTGGTCTCCACACGGCTGCCGCTGCTTCTCCCCATTCGTGGATGAAGGCATCGGGGGGTGGGGGTGGGACATTCAGCCAACGGTGGACGGGGACGAGCCTCCCTAGCATCGTGTCCATCAGATTCTAGCTTATTCAGACTGTAGTTGTCGCAAGACTAAGTTTGAACCTAGCAGATACGGATTAAAGGGGGTTATCTTGTACCTGATATTGATGACCTATCCTACTTTATATTGGCGGGGTCTGACACCTGGGACCCCCGACAATCAGCTGTCAGAGGCCGACTCTCTAAGAGTGCTTCGGTCTCTTCCTAAGGGCTCATGCACACGAACGTATTTTGTTTCCGTGTCCGTTCTGTTTTTTTGCGGACCATAGTGGAACCATTCACTTCAAAAACGGAAGTTATTCAGTTTCCATATGTCCGTATTTCCGTTCTGCAAAAAAAAGAACATGTCCTATTATTGTCCGCATTTTGGACAAGGATAGTACTGTTCTATGAAGGGCCAGCTGTTCTGTTCCGCAAAATACAGAATGCACACGGATGTCATCCGTATTTTTTGCAGATCCTTTTTTTTGCGGACTGCAAAATACATCCGGTTGTGTGCATGAGCCGTAAGCCATGTGACATATCGACACTTCGCCGTACATGGGTCACATGGCCTAGT
Organism: Bufo bufo; assembly: GCF_905171765.1. Classification (NCBI taxonomy): domain Eukaryota; kingdom Metazoa; phylum Chordata; class Amphibia; order Anura; family Bufonidae; genus Bufo; species Bufo bufo. The sequence goes on along the minus strand of NC_053395.1, from coordinate 196,536,595 downwards.
TGCAGCTCATCCCCATTCAAGTCAGTAGGGCTGAGCTGCAAAACCACAGCCACTACATAATGTGCAGCGCTCACCAGAGCTCCCCGAAAGAGCCGATGCCAGGAATCGGACCGCCGCCTATCCTGTGGATAGAGAACTAATAAAAGCGTGGCTGCACAATATTTCACATGCAAACAATAGAACTGAGAAATGAGGATCATTCTAAATTAAAGTGATATTATACCTACTATAAATGCAAGCACGACATCCACTGCTGGATTACAGGGGGGTTGTAACTATAGAAACGAGCAGTGTATAATATGGTGGAAAAATGAATCCAGCCAGCAAAGGAGGCAACATGGACATCGGAATACATTAGTAAATATGGCAGGCACAGCACAGGTGCTTTGCGCTGTGGCATTAGAAGAATTTTGATATCTCTGACTTTCAGTCTAACCAGACTGTCTATTAGGCTATATGCACATGACGGTTGTTTTTTGCGGCCTCCGTTCCGTGTGTGTGTTTTTTTTTTTTTTTTTTTTGTTTTTTTTTTGTGGATCCTATTCATTTCTATGGATCCGTTAAAAATGCGGTGGACTCATCCATTTCTTGTTCACGTCCGTATTTCCCATCAGCAAAAAAAGTATTGCATGTCCTATTCTTGTCCGCAATAAACGTTTTGCGGACCCATTAAAGTCAATGGGTCCGCCCAAAAAGCGGATGGCCAACGGAAGCCATCCGTATGTTTTTTTTTTGGCGGATGGTTGCTGGGAAACCTGTATATATTAAATTTCAAGAATTACAGCCTTCAAGTTTTTGTTTTGTTTTTGCGGACCGCAAAAAAACCAAACGCAACCTACAAATTTTGCGGATGAATGGATGTAAAAAAAAAAAACAGGAACACGGATCCGCTATGTAGCCTTAGGCCTCATGCACATTGACTTTCAATGGGTCCGTTAAAAACTCTGCTAATGCAGTTTGTCATCCGCTTCCGTGAATCGCGGTTCCAGTCCGTCAAAAAAATATAACCTGTCCTATTTTTTTCACTGAAAACTGTTTGCGGACCCATTCAAGTCAATGGGACCGTGAAAAAACGCGGAGGCACACAAGATTGTCGTCCGTGTCCGTTTTTTTTCCTATCATTTGCATGGCAAACTTGACTTAGACTTTTTTTTTGCTTTCCTTCATGTCGGAAACGGAAACGGATCACGGAACAACAGAACCCCATTTTGCGGAACGGAACACAACGGTCGTGTGCATGAGGCCTTACTCTGTAATTCCTCTAGCGCCGTTCTATGGAAACAGTAGGTTTAAAGAGCACAACAAACGCTTTAACTTTATTAACTTCAACTTTTCTTCATATATAACACTGCCGGCTCTGCAGCAGATAGTCCATGTACAAAACACGTGTTGAAAAGATATCACAAAATAGTGGTATGCATAAGATGGTGGTTCAACTGTTCAATCTTGCCATTTAACAAAATGGTGGATATATTTCTCTTGAGTATCTGTACTCTCACTTTAAAGGGAGTCTGTCACCTCCATATGGCCATATACAGTGCTTACATGGCTCTGTAGCACAGCTATACAGGATTGTAACGGTACCTTTGTTCTTTTCTTTAGATTTGCACAAGCAGGAAAAACGAAGTTTAATTCAGATGCAAATGAGCCCTCGCAAGTGCCCAGGGGCGGCGTTCACTGTGTAGGTGCCCAGGCTGCTCTGCCTTCTTTTCACTTTACTCTTCCCCAGCCTCTTCCTTTGCCTCATTGATGAGGCAAGAGACTTGGAGGGCGGGCATAGGCAGAGACTGGGGAGGAGTAAAGTGAAAAGAAGGCAGAGCAGCCTGGGCACCTACACACTGAACGCCGCCCCTGGGCACTTGCGAGTGCTCATTTGCATCTGAATTAAACTTCGTTTTTCCTGCTTGTGCAAATCTAAAGAAAAGAACAAAGGTACCGTTATAATCCTGTATAGGTGTGCTACAGAGCCATGCAAGCACTGTATATGGCCATATGGAGGTGACAGACTCCCTTTAAGTTATTTAAGCACTTTATGATCTCTCCGAGAGGTATATCTGAGGTCTAACTAATAGTTAACTTGCAGTTAGCAGTGACTATTTTCAGATTGGTTGAGTATGTTCTGGTATGGTTGTAATTGTAGCTTGCAATTTGTATCTGGCAATTTGAATTTGTACTTTGCAATTGGTGGAACTGTAAGTAAACTCATATATATCTAGTTCAGTATACAGTTCTATACACAATGCTAACAATATGAACATTATATAACTGTTTTAAATACCTATATTGGCCTCTTGTTCCCATAAAACTCAGCTCTCAGTGGAGTGAATGTTTCTTCAGCTCCTGTCTCTGGTGAATAATGATTCTAGAAGCAGGAGCTGTGGGAATTCCCAGACAGGCTGTGTGTGAGGCTGGTTGTGATTGGTGATAACTCTTGCTGTATGAGAAGCTGGCTGTGATTGGTCTAGACTTCTGCCCAGCAACAACAGATTAACACTATGCTTTCTGTTGTTTCTGCTGTGTCATTGAGCTTACCTTGCATAACAAAATGAATCTTAACCCCTTAAGGACACAGCCTTTTTACACCTTAGGACCAGGCCATTTTTTGAAAATCTGACCAGAGTCCCTTTAAGTGCTGATAACTTTAAAACGGTTTGACTTATCCAGGCCGTTCTGAGATTGTTTTTTCGTCACATATTGTACTTCATGACACTGGTAAAATGGAGTCAAAAAAAAAATTTTTTTTGCACCAAAAAATACCTAATTTAACAAAAATTTGAAAAAAATTAGCAAATTTCAAAGTTTCAGTTTCTCTACTTCTGTAATACATAGTAATACCCCCAAAAATTGTGATGACTTTACATTCCCCATATGTCTACTTCATGTTTGAATTGTTTTGGGAATGATATTTTATTTTTTGGGGATGTTATAAGGCTTAGAAGTTTAGAAGCAAATCTTGAAATTTTTCCGAAATTTACAAAAACTCAATTTCTAGGGACCAGTTCAGGTCTCAAGTCACTTTGCGAGGCTTACATAATAGAAACCACCCAAAAATGACCCCATCTAAGAAACTACACCCCTCAAGGTATTCAAAACTGATTTTGCATACGTTGTTAACCCTTTAGGTGTTGCACAAGAGTTATTGGCAAATAGGGAGGAAATTTGAGAATTTCATTTTTTTGTCTAATTTTTCATTTTAACCCATTTTTTCCACTAACAAACCAAGGGTTAACAGCCAAACAAGACTGTATCTTTATTGCCCTGACTCTGCCATTTACAGAAACACCCAATATGTGGCCGTAAACTACTGTACGGCCACACAGCGGGGCGTAGAGTGAAAGGTGCGCCGTTTGGTTTTTGGAAGGCTGATTTTTATGGACTGGTTTATTTACACCATGTCCCATTTGAAGCCCCCTGATGCACCCCTAGAGGAGAAACTCCCTAAAAGTGACCCCATCTAAGAAACTACACCCCTCAAGGTATTCAAAACTGATTTTACATACGTCGTTAACCCTTTAGGTGTTGCACAAGATTTAATGGAAAATAGAGATACAATTTCAAAATTTCACTTTTTTGGCAGATTTTCCATTTTAATATTTTTTTTCCAGTTACAAAGCAAGGGTTAACAGCCAAACAAAACTCATTATTTATGGCCCTAATTCTGTAGTTTACAGAAACACCCCATATGTGGTCGTAAACAGCTGTACGGGCACACGGCAGTGCGCAGAAGGAAAGGAATGCCATATGGTTTTTGGAAGGCATATTTTGCTGGACTGGTTTTTTTGACACCATGTCCCATTTGAAGCCCCCCTGATGCACCCCTAGAGTAGAAACTCCAAAAAAGTGACCCCATTTTAGAAACTACGGGATAGGGTGGCAGTTTTGTTGGTACTAGTTTAGGGTACATATGATTTTTGGTTGCTCTATATTACACTTTTTGTGCGGCAAGGTAACAAGAAATAGCTTTTTTGGCACCGTTTTTTTTTTGTTATTTACAACATTCATCTGACAGGTTAGATCATGTGGTAATTTTATAGAGCAGGTTGTCACGGACGCGGAGATACCTAATATGTATACAATTTTTTTTATTTATGTACGTTTTACACAATGATTTCATTTTTAAAACCAAAAAAATGTTTTAGTGTCTCCATAGTCTAAGAGCCATAGTTTTTTCAGTTTTTGGGCGATTATCTTAAGTAGGGTCTCATTTTTTGCGGGATGAGATGACGGTTTGATTGGCATCTATTTTGGGGTGCATATGACTTTTTGATTGCTTGCTATTACACTTTTTGTGACGTAAGATGACAAAAAATGGCTTTTTTTACACCGTTTTTATTTTTATTTTTTTACGGTGGTCATCTGAGGGGTTAGATCATGTGATATTTTTATAGAGCCGGGCGATACGGACGCGGCGATACCTAATATGTATACTTTTTTTTTTATTTATGTAAGTTTTACACAATGATTTCATTTTTGAAACAAAAAAAATCATGTTTTAGTGTTTCCATAGTCTAAGAGCCATAGTTTTTTCAGTTTTTGGGCGATTATCTTGGGTAGGGTATGATTTTTGCGGGATGAGATGACGGTTTGATTGTTACAATTTTGGCGTACATGCGACTTTTTTGATCACTTTTATTACCTTTTTTGGGAAGTAAGGTGGGCAAAATTCAATTTCATCATAGTTTTTTATTTTTTATTTTTATGGTGTTCACCGTTCGGGTAAAGTAACATGACCGTTTTATAGATCAGGTCGTTACGGACGCGGCGATACCAAACGTGTAGGGAATTTTATTTTTTTCATTTTTTATCAGTGATAAATGTGTTTTTTGATTTTTACTTTTTTTTCACTTTTATTCACTTTTTTTTGACCCAGACCCACTTGGTTCTTGAAGATCCAGTGGGTCTGATGTCTGAATAATACAGTACAGTACAATATATATTGTTCTGTACTGTATTTTACTTACACTGAACAGATCTATGCCATTCAGCACAGATCTGTTCAGCACCATGGACAGCAGGACGCCTGAGAGGCGTCCTGTTGCCATGGGAACCTTCCCCGTCTGCTCAGTACTGCTCAGAACTTCGCAGACGGGGAAGGGTAAGGAGGGGATCTCTCTGGGGGCTCTCTCCCTCCCCATCGGGGGGCTGCAAAGGCACAGCAGCCCCCCGATGGGAGAGGGAGGGAGCTCCCTGCGCTGTTAACCTTTTCCATACAGCGGTCCGTACGGACCGCTGTATGGAAAGGGTTAAACGGCTGACACCGCATCGCAGATGTCAGCCGTTTATACCAGGGTGCCAGCAATGTGCTGGCACCCTGGTATCCCCACTAGACACCAACGATTATACAAGGGGAGGCGGGCGGGGGATCGCGATCCCGCCTGCCGCACCGCCCGCCTCCCGCACCGCCCACACCGCCCGCAACCCTCCCCCTGCACCTCCCGCCACCATAAAAATCATTCGGGGGTGCAGGGGGGGGTAAATAAAACTTTTTTTATGGCATATAAAGTTTCTGATCCCTGCGGTCAGGGACTGCGGGGACCAGAAACTTCAGAAATCGCAGCAAACCGCAGGTCTGAATTGACCTGCGGTTTGCCGCGATCGCCGACATGGGGGGGTCACGGGACCCCCCCGCGCATTTAGCCTAGGTGCCTGCTCGATGATTTGAGCAGGCACCGGGTTCCGATCACTGCCAGCCGCACGGCAGTGATCGAAAATACACAGGGCGTACATGTACGCCCTGTGTCCTTAAGTACCAGGGCACAAGGGCGTACCTGTACGCCCTATGTCCTTAAGAGGTTAAAGGCATATTATCTTTTTTCTGCTTCTGTGAACACAAAATAAAATATAACAGTAATATGACATCCAAAACATGATGTCACAGTAAATAACTCTGCTTTTCTCTAACACATAAACATGTATTAAGGCTATTAGCAGGTTTAGCTGTATACACATATAAGCCATACTAGCAACCTAGGGCAGGTCCTAGCTGGCCAGCTACAGTAAGTGCCTTGTATTAGCTTTCTGTGCATGATAAATGCCATTTGCTGAAGTGAGACGACCCGTTTTTAATAGTAACTTATCTTTCATAAGACTTTTGAAGTGTCAGAAGTTATGATCGGTGCGGGGGGTCTTTGTGCTGAGACCTTTAATAAGGGGTACCCTATTAGGGGCCCAATGTATGTAGGGGAAGCTCATCAGTCCCCCAAAAATGAGCCTTTGGGGGGGTGGAGGGGTAAAAGAACATTTGTAGAAGACGCTACCAGAGGTCATGCTCGACCGAAATGGCTACCCAACAAATTATTGTTCAGCTGACAGTTACCCAATGAGTGAAGAGACTTGGGATTTTCCGCAGTGGGTTTCCATACGGCAGCATTTTACAGTATCTGGTCCTCCCCACGGCTTTTGTTTCCTGCTTGGCTGCAGAAATGAGGTGACCATATACCCCATGTGACTGCTGGGACATCGATTAAGCCAAATTGGGTGGGTTTTGGCCATGGCCACCACGACTCATTCCCTGAGTGGCTCCACCTCCTTGACTCCCTGAAAGGTAACTTACAGGAAAGGGCAGACATTAAAGGGGTTTTCTTGTTGTCTGTCCAGGGTAGGCCATCAATATCTGATCTTTAGTGGTCTAACAGTTCCCCCATCCTCCGCCCGCCCCCTGCCGATCAGGTGTTTGAAGAGGTTGCCGCCTCCTCACATCGCCGTACGTTGCATAGTGGCTGTGCTTGGTATTGCAGCTCATCCCCATTCACAAATAGACCATAGGATGAGTGATGTCACAGGACATTACTGGAACACATGTGTATGTAGATCAGGCATCCTCAAACTGCGGCCCTCCAGCTATTGTAAAACCAACGCCCACAATGCCCTGCTGTAGGCTGATACCTGTAGGCTGTTCGGGCATGCTGGGAGTTGTAGTTTTGTAACAGCTGGAGGGCCGCAGTTTGAGGATGCGTGATGTAGAACCTGGCCGTTCCCTCAAGACTGCAGTGTTGGGCCACATTCACATTCGGCGGGCTGTTCTGGCACAGAGCAGCCTGCCGGATCCTGTACTTCACTGCCGGATCCCCATTGAGTGCAGTGAGGCCAGCGGTAATCCGTCCGCTTCCCAGCATAAGGCTTCATTCACACATACGTGGATTTTCACGGACCGTGCTGAGTGCACGAGCGCAAGGCGTCATTGGTTGCTATGACGCGGTGCGCTTTGTGCAGCTGTACAGTAGTACACTCGTATGATCTATAGGAGTGTATTACTGTACAGCGACGGCGTCATAGCAACCAAGGACTCCATGCGCTGAGAACGGCAGTCCGGGTGAATGAGGTCTAAATGCCGGTTTCAGCCGGACGAAAACAGTTGCTTGCATTTGCTCCGGATCAGGCAGTCGATCTCCTTAACGGAACGTAGCCTTAAAGGGGTATTTCCATCTCAAGGATCCAGCGGCCAGAGGTGGTTTGGAACTACAGGAACAGCCAAGTGGGCTGTACTACTGCGTGTTTCCCTAGCTCCCGTGCAAGTGAATGGGAGTTAATGAAATGAGCTTTGCAGTTGTTTTTTTTTTGTACTTTTATTTCTGCTGCATGTGAATGTGCGATCAAATATACTCCATTTGGGCTCATTCAGACGGCCGTATGCTATCCGCAAAAATGCGGATCCGTTTTTTTGCGGATTAGATGCTGACCCATTTACTTCTATGGGGCCCTTTTCTATTCCACAGTTCCGCAAAAAAAATGAAACATGTCCTATACTTGTCCGTGAAAATCAGGACATGGCCCCATTGAAGTCTATAGGTCCGCAAAAATACTGAATGCTATCCGTTTTTTTGCAGATCCATTTTTTTGCGGATAGCATTCAGTATTTTTGCGGACAGCATACGGCCGTCTGAATGAGCCCTTAACCTGAATTGGAGGCGAGTGGATTTAATGAGGAATTGCAGTAGAATCTGCGCCTAAATTTGGTGAAGAAATTCTGCAAAATCTGCATAAACTATGCTGCTGCTGTGTGCACAGGCCCTTACCAGGGTGTGAACAGCAGGCTCGGGCCTTGCACTCATCACGCAGCACCTGCTCCTGATAACTCATCTATTTAAGGTCTCTCTGGTTCTCGTTTCCACAGCCCCCCACCCCACCCCCATCACCAGTTTGTCGCGCTTTATTCTTTTCCAGGAAACCAGTGCAAAAAAGAACTAATGTTTAACAGGGGGGCTTTGTATACGTTCTCCCATGTTTTATTGTAATATCTAAGCACTCTTATTGGTGGACTGATGGTTTACACTGACAAACTGATTTATACACTACACTATAATATCCACTTTTAAAGGTTGGCACCTGAATCTGGTACTTGTGTTGTACACCATGGTCATAATTGACATCTTCAACTAAACAGGATCTTGAGATTGTGTGTACCATGGGTAAAATTGGGTGTCCCTCTTGGCTGATTGGCTAAAAGGGATCACCTGATCGGCCCTGTCCTGATTGTGAGCGGTCTTGGTGACAGGTCCTCCTTACGGGTGGTAGCCTTCAGAACTGGCAGATTATCGTCATTGTGCACCTTCTGTTCCTGTTGCTCAGCAAGACCCTAGAGAGCATCTCTCTCTCTCGAGATCCGGCCTGTGTCTAAAAATGACAGCGCGAAGGCTGCCACTGACTCCGCCATGTTCTCCTATCAATGTTCATGTATTATATTTTGGATGTTCATTTTCATGTTCCACCTTCCCTGCTCTGAGCGGACCCCCCCCCCCCCTTTTTGTCACAGGTGGCTTCCTGATTTGGGTGGTTTTGGTAGTTTAGAAGCCAAAGACTACATTTCGCAGCGTGCATCATTGCAGTGCAAAGAGATTTATTACTATTTATTTTTAAAGCGCCATTCATTCCATAGCGCTGTAATATGAGATGAGGTATACAAACATAATACAGACAATTGCACTAAGCATAAACAAGACGAGTTACAAACTAGTACAGGAGAGAGGGCCCTGCCCGTGAGGGCTTACAATCTACATGGTATAGTAGAAGGACACAGTAGGTGAGGGTGAAGTTGGTTATGGCGGTATAAAGGCAGCAGGGTCACTGGTTATAGGCTTGTCTGAAGAGGTGGGTTTTTTAGGTTTCTTCTGAAGGATTCCACTGTAGGTGAGTCTGATATGTTGGGGTAGCGAGTTCCAGAGTATGGGGGATGCACTGGAGAAATCTTGGAGGCGATTGTGATAAGAGGAGAGGAGAGGAGGAGGTCTTGTGAGGATCGGAGATTGCGTGTGGGGATGTATTGGGAAAGTAGCTCAGATATAGGGAGGGGACAGGTTATGGACGGCCGTGTATGTATTTGTTAGTATTTTGAACTAAATTTGTTGGGCAATGGGGAGCCAGTGAGGGGATTGGCAGAGGAGTAACTGGGTGAGAGGTGAATTAGTCGGGCAGCAGAGTTGAGGATAGATTGGAGGGGTGCGAGAGTGCTAGATGGAAGGCCACAGAGGAGAATGTTGCAGTAGTCTAGGCGGGAGATGATGAGGGCATGTACAATTAGTTTCGCAGACTCAAAGTTGAAAGCGCGGATGTGGGAGATGTTATTGAGTTGGAGGCGGTAGGTGGTGGAGAGGGCAGAATCCAAGGTCACTCCAAGGCAGCGGACTTGGTTGACCAGGGATAGTGTGCAGCCATTGATTGTGATTGATAGGTCTGTTGGGGGGGGTTGAGCAAGATGGGGAAAGATGATGAATTCAGTTTTATCCATGTTAAGTTTTAGAAAGCGAGAGGAGAAGGAAGATATGGAAGATAGACATTGTGGGATTCTGGATAGTAGGTTGGTGATGTCTGGGCCAGAGAGGTAGATTTGTGTGTCATCCGCATAAGTGATACTGAAAGCCATGGGACTCTATGAGCTGTCCCAGGCCAAAAGTGTAGATGGAGAAGAGCAGGGGTCCTAGGACAGAGCCCTGCGGGACACCAACAGAGAGGTAATGAGACGAGGAGGTTTTCTTCCATTGCTGTTCTGCAGCCCTGGAAGCTTGTCTGAGTTTTTTGGTCAGGTTTTATTGTGTGTGAGGGGGCAACAATGTCCAGAGCTGTACTTATTGTGGTTATATAGGGTGGTGACAGTATCTGGGTCTTGGAGGGAACAAATGGTAGAGAGTTTGGGGAAAAGAGTCAGAAAGCAAGCGAGTCGAGATGTTTAAAGGGGTTCTGCACTTTGTTTAAACTGATCTATCCTCTGGATCATCAGCATCTGATCGGTGGGGGACCGACACCTGGGACCCCCGCCGATCAGCTGTTTGAGAAAGCAGCGGCGCTCTAGGAGCGCCGCGGCCTTCTCACTGTTTACCGCAGGCCCAGTGACGTCACGACTAGTATCAACTGGCCTGGGAGCGGCTAAGCTCCGTTCCCTTGAATAGAGCTTAGCCCCGCCCAGGCCAGTTGATACAAGTCGTGACGTCACTCGGCCAGCGGTAAACAGTGAGAAGGCCGCAGCCCTCCTGGAGCGCCGCTGCCTTCTCAAACAGCTGATCAGCGGGGGTCCCAGGTGTCGGTCCCCCACCGATCAGATGCTGATCTATCCAGAGGATAGATAATCAGTTTAAACAAAGTGCAGAACCCCTTTAAGGTTCCTGTGGGGGTGTGTTAGTGTGTAGACCGGGGGAGCAGCAGAAGAGACCAGTGAAGAGAAGGTGAGTATGTTGTGGTCGAATAGGGGGAGATGTGAATTAGAAAGGTTTGATAGGGAGCAGAGGCGGGTAAAGATGAGATCCAGAGTGTGACCATCTCTGTGGGTGGGAGCGGAAGACCACTGAGAGGCCAAAGGAGGAAGAGAGTGACAGGAGTTTAGATGCGGCTGAGTGGCCGGTGTCAATAGGGATGTTGAAGTCACCCATGATAGTGGGGATGTCGGCAGAAAGTGTAGAAGCCAGGTGTTAAGTTTGTTAAGATGGTGGCTGGGCCTGGGGGGGGCGGTAAATGACAGCTACTTGGAGGTTGGAGGGAGAGTAGATGCGAACAGAGTGTACTTCAAATGAGGTGAGCGTATTGGAGGGTGGCAGTGGAGTTGGGCTGTAAGAGCAGGTGTCTGATAGGAGAAAACAAACTCCTACCATGTTTTCAGTCGGGGCGGGGGTGTGAGTGAAATGAAATCCAGGTGTCGGCCATGTTTCTGTGAGACTCAGAAAGGAAAGTTTTCGAGAGATGAAGACGTCATGAATGTAGGACAGTGTGTTACAGACAACGAGCGTTCCATAATGCTCCTGCAAGAGGAACCAAAGGAGCAGGGGTCACAGGAATGGTTATTAGGTTTAAGGGGTTGCAAAAATTTGTAGTAGGAAGTAGAGGTGATGGTGGGGATTTGCTTAGGGGGGCCAGGATTTGGAGAGCTATCGCCAGCAATAAGAAGCAGAGGAAGTGTTAGTAGGTGAGAATAAGAGAGGCCATGAGGTATCTGTATGTGTTTGGGAAGGAAGTGTTTTAAGTTGCCAAACAGGTTTGTGCAAGCGGTCAGATGAGAAGATAAGATGGCGGGAGAGATGAATAGTTCCTTGCTGGGTAAATGGATATGGGGGTATTTCAGGAGGTTGTGGAAAAGTGGGAAGAAGATGAAAAATAGAAACATTGTTTGCATAACTATGTCTGTAATTACCTTTGGTCCCCTTCTGGTTCCATTCTGGTATAATTCAGTATGTGCACTTAAAGAGTTGCACTTGAAAGATGTTGCATTGAAAAGACCCAAGGACTTAGATTTATACCACTCAGTGTTCAATCACAGTGCAGACACATTGGGCCAGATTTATCATTAGCTCAAGTCAGAATAATGGAGGGAAAAAGTCGCAAAAAAATGCGCAAACGCTAAAATGGCGCACAAATTTGCGACTTTTTTTCTGCTCTGCACTATGCTCGCCAGTTTTCTGAAAGTGGGTGTGTTTTCTTATGTAAATGAATCTCTGGACAGATTCACTATTGGGACTATTTAAAAAGTCGCAAAAAAATGCGCAATTTCACTCCAGTGAGGACCATACTTATCTTAGACTTTTTAATAGAACATGCGACTTTTCGTAAAACGTACGACTTTTTCGTAAAGATGTGCGACTTTTGTAAAGCTGCTTACTGACGGATAAACTGCTACCATCAAACCACATTTATTACAGTCTTAAAGGGCCGGTCATAAATCTGACTTGGCTAAAACTGACTTTAGCCATATGTGAAAGTGGAGTGAGCTGTCAGAGTAATGATAAATCTGGCCCACAGACTTCAGTGTGTCAGCGATCTGCATGTTACAGCCATGTCTCCTCTTTTGCCGCGCGGAGGCATGGACACAGAAGACCTCTGCACACAACTGTTATTTTATCTGCCCGAATCCCGGCGTATCTGATGGGTAGCGGCTAGATCTCTGCCAGATCCTATTATAGTCAATGGGGCGGTAACATTTGGGTATACTGGATTCCAAAAGCTCCGAGCATCTTAGAAACCTTAGCGTTGTGTCCCGTCCCGTCCCCCCCCCCCCGGCTACACGGGGAACTGCAACCAGTCATATGCGATACACCATCGCTTTATAAGATGGAGTACCCCTTTATGTAATCAATGGGGTTGCTCTCTTCCTTGGGCGGCTGCCTTCCCCATATGAAAGGTTTCAACATCTAAATTTATACCGCATGGTCTGGACGCTATGATCTACTGGCCCCCCACAGCTGGGAAAAGTGACAACCAGATTGGAAGTGTGCACTGAGTGGTTGTCACACTGAGTGGGTAACCATTTAATGCCACGTCCTCTGCCTCATGCCTTACCTTTACTAAGCAGATTTGCCGTTCAGGAGTTTAGGAAGCTGTGAGAGCTCTGCAGGCAGCAATACTGGCTGTCCCCCAGCTTTCCCACTTGCATAGACTTCTGTAAGCTATCCTGGTATCTTCAGATGAATATTCTCACGTGACAGTATATCGTCAGTTGCCCTTTTCTTCCACTTTCTTCTCCATTGCCAGGAAGCTTGGGTGCAAAGGTTATTAGAGGGGTTCTTCTGCTATAAAAGTAGGGTGTCGTAGGCTGCTGATGTGTGGACGACTCATATGGAATACGTTTTTGATTGATCTTATCTCCGCTCCCCCTTTCTACAGCCGTATGGAAACATGAACCCACAAATGGGAATGATAGGGCAGACAATGGCACCGAATCTACACGGCGGCTTCTATGGACAACCCCAGTATGCTGCAAGCGATCCGATGTGGAGCTACTTCACAGCAGTGGCTGGACAGGTAAGATCTGTACAGGTCATGTCCTCCTCCTATGGGAGCACTTGTCTTACTTGAGGCAGCGTTTTTTCTACTGACAGTTTCCCTTTACCGTTCACTTCTACAGACAAATTATATGTAATTAAAGGGCATCTGTCAGCAGATTTGTACCTATGACACTGGCGGACCTGTTACATGTGCACTTGGCAGCTGAAGGCATCTGTTTTGGTCTCATGGTCATATGTGTCCACATTGCTGAGGCAAATAAGCCTCTAGGAGCAACGGGGCTTTGCCCTTACATCTAGAGTCTCTGCTTTCTCTGCATCTGCCACGCCCCCTCTAATTTGATTGACAAGGCCAGACAGGCGTGATGATGTTTTCGCTGCCTGGACTTGACAAAGTGCAGAGTGCACGGCGGTTGCAGAGAGAGCAGAGCCTCTAACCGTAACGGCAACGACCCCATTGCTCCTAGAGGCTCATTTGCATATAGTAAAAAATCTTTCTGAGCAATGTGGGCACATGTGAACATAGGACCAACACAGATGCCCTTAGCTGCTAAGAGCACCTCCAACACGTTAGGCAAATTCATAGGTGCAAATCTCCTGATAGATCTCCCTTAAAAAGATTCTGTCAGAAGTTTTTGACCATGCTGAACTGCTAACGACACTAGGTAGTAGCTGAGAACAGTGCAAACATACCTTTTGTGCAGAGCTTTTATTATGAGGAGTAGTGTGGATATGAACTTTAATTCTGCCAGTTTCTGGTCCTTCAACTGCCCTGGAGGCGAAGCTTTACTGTGAAGTGCTGTCTACCTTGAGCTGCATCTGAGCGACAACTCTAGTGGTCTCCTGGCTGGATGCTACAGCTGTCACTCAAAGGGGAGGGGCCGTAATGCAACTCGGTGAAGGGAGCTCTTCACAGTGAAGCTCCGCCTGCAGTGCACTGTCAGGAGCAGAACCTGGCAAAATAAAAGTTCATATTCACACTACTCCTGAAAATAAAAGCTCTGCAAAGATACAGGTGTCCTCTTCCCAGCCCCTACCTAGTGGTGTCTGCATTGTTAGATTTGCTGACGGGCTCCCTTTAAGGGTACATTCGCACGACCGTAGTGCTAACGTGCCCATGAGTGCACGATTGCACCACGGTAGGGTGAATGTTCCCTTACGCTATGTTCACATGTGCGTTAGAGGCTCTGTTCGGGGCCTTCATCACAGATCGGAAATAGTGGAGAGAAAAGTCTTGCCTACAGGGCAAACCTTCTCCAGTATGGACCCCATTATAGTCAAGGGGATCAGTTCAGCTCCATCCCTGTCAGTTGTGTGCTGAATCCGGAACTTCCGTTATTTTTGTTGTTCTGCTCCTATAACAGAACAGAAGAATGGAAATAGATAATGCTGATGTGAACGTGCCCTAATACCGGAGTGTCACTGAGTGTTGCCGGGTTTCTGGTGGGTTAGCAGGAGGCGTCAAGAATTTTTAGTTTTCAGCTGCTCTGGGTTTGGAGCCGTTCTGCTGATGGCTTCATTATGGGGAGTTTTTACATCAGTAGTTCCCTAAAGTTCTCTGCTCTCATCGTAGAGACGTTGATGCAGTATGTTTTAGTTCCTGCTAAGGGGGACCTGAACTGTTTCTACCATTAATGGTAGCCTTTCACAAGAGGCCTGAAGATCTGCTTTTTCTCTGTTTGTTTGCAATGGAAATTCTGATAAAGGGTAAATGATGAATGGTGTAATGTTATGTCATATCCTGTGTGAGGAAATGATTGTACTTCTCAGAGCTCGTTCTGTACGTGTCTTACAAATAAGATCTTCTAGGAACTCTCCAGGGAAAACGTATACCCTGTTAGCCCAGTACAAGGCCTGAGGGCCGTCACTTAAAGGGATTATGCACTCCTTTCCAGATCTATGACTGGTGTGACCCAATTTGGTTATGGTAATACTTGCCTAATGCCTGGCACTGGGTCCCGACTCATGGTCCCTCACTGGCCGCTGCTCCCCTTGCACCATGTGAAATGGTCGCATGACCCAAGGAAAGCAGATCACTGCCGCGGCCAGTGATTTGGCTGCAGCTGCATCAACAAAGTGGAGGCCAGGGAGCGAAATGAGTTGGGACCCAGTGCCAGGGATTAGGCAAGTATGATCACCAACTTGGGTCACGTCTGGTGCGTTCCCGATAAATGCTTGACATGTAAAAGGATTTTTAGGGATTTAAAGGGGTTGTCCGAGTTATGAAAAAAAAAAATATAGCACTGAAAATCTGATATATAACTGAGCTAAGCAAGTTTTATGCAAAAAAAAAAAAAATATATATATATATATATATATATATATATATATATATATATATATATATTTCCTCATTTCCCTGGTTTCTTTTCTGGCCCTTTGTTTACATGCAATAAAAACAATCTCTGCCCCTCCCCCTGCACTGCTAAGGGAGTGGATACAAGAGCTGCCTGCTGGGAGACTCTGCAGCATGTTGTATGTGTAGGACTACAAGTACCAGCTGTATAATGACACCGCTAAGGGAGTGGATACAAGAGCTGCCCTGAGTGCTGGGAGAATCAACAGCAACTTGTAAGTGTAGAACTACAAGTCCCAGCTGTATAATGACACTGCTAATACACACAGGATCTTCGCCCTACCTTCTTGTGCAATGCTCTCTGTAGTCTGTCAGATCCTGTGCCCAGAATTGTCACTGCTGCAGCTAGCCAGTATGTGCAGCTGAAGGGGTTAAGAATCTTAGGGGGAGAGCAGACAGCAGTGAAGGGGGGCGTGGCCAGCACATATCAAAGCAGGGAGAGAAGCTGACATCACAGGTCATGTGACCCTCAGTGAAACCTGAGAAACCAGCCACCGGAGATAAAGTGAGTTAATTGGAAAGCTGTTATATTTGCTTAGTTAGGAACATAGAACAAAATAATAACTCGGATAACCCCTTTCAAGATATTCCAGGTGCTGTCCCTTTAAGAGAGACCTCTTTAATTTAGCAATTCTGTATTTGTTTCTGTAAAAACCAGTATTGGCGCTGATGCATTTCTCACAAACCACACCTTATCTGTAGATCAAGCGCCCCTTTGGTCAACAGTTTTGCAGCCAAGTATGCATGTGCTCTGATGGGGAAGATGGGAGAAGGCTGTTCCTAGACGCCTGGCAGGGGCTCATCTCTCCTGACATCTGCGATCGGGTGAGAGGCGGCACATTAGACCGGGACCATATCACCGTTCTGTTTTCCATTCTTCTGATTCATCAGCAGAACAGAAAACGCCAGGAAAAAAAACGTATTCTGTATCTTAACCATCCGTCGTGCTCCGTTTATGTACATTTTGCATCTGGTTTAACCATTTCCGTCTAAGGGTACTTTCACACCTGCGGCAGAGGATCTGGCAATACAGACGCAAACTGATGGCATTTTTCAGATGGATGCGGATCCATCTGAAAAATGCATTGAAACACTGGATCCGTCTCTCCAGTGTCATCCGGAAAAACGGATCCGGTATTATTATTTATTTTTTAACGGTATGCGCAGACGTGAAAAGCCAGATCTATTTTGCCGGAACACTTAGTGCCGGATCCGGCATTCCGCAAGTGATCAGTCCAAAAAAAACGTAAGAGGGACTGAACTGATTCATCCTGAACGGATTACTCTCCATTCAGAATGCATTAGGATAAAACTGATCAGTTCTTTTCCGGTATAGAGCCCCTGTGACTGAACTCAATACCAGAAAAGAAAAACGCTAGTGTGAAAGTGCCCTAAGTCTTTCTGCAACTGCTACAAATTGAAAATGTCTGAAAAAGAACTTTTACAATGCTTCAGTTCTAGATGAATGCTTTCTTGCCTGTAATCCCTTTTGGGTGTGTTTTTAACTAAATGCTCTTCTGTAGGATGGTGAAATAGACGCTGAAGAACTGCAGAGATGTTTAACCCAGGCTGGAGTTAGTGGCACCTATTCCCGTAAGTCCATTATACCCTGGTTACTGTCAGTACGGCGGTTTTACATGGAACGTCGTTCTTAGATGTGTGGTGTGTGAGGGTTAAATAGATCCTGCACCCATTACCAAGAAAGCTGTGGATAAAACTCATGTTGGGTAAGCCCTCATGCACACAACATGGAGGCTCTGTGCCAATAAGCTTTACGAACCTCCACATGCCCGAGTACAGTGCCCTGTCGGGTGCCATGTGGGTCACGTATAATGGCTCCACACAAAGCTTAGCCGCAATAGGGGAGTGCACGAGGCCTTGGCGTAGGGGAAAATGTTCTTGGTGATAAAAACAGGGATCAGCAACCTTCAGCACTCCAGATGTGGTGAAACTACAACTCCAAGCATGCACATCTGCCTGACTGTTCTCAAAACTCTCATAGAAGTGAGTGGAGTATGCTGGGAGTTGTAGTTTCACCGCAGCTGGAGTGTCGGAGGCTGCTGACCCCTGGTGTGCAACATCTGGTAGTGCTCCAGTGTTATCTGTGCGAGCCAGATGTCTTTTGTAATGAGCTTTGATAGGGGAATGTATAGATTTGTATATGCTAAACTGAGTGGATTGAAGGGGCGCTACTGTCAACATGTTTATCACGTTACCCTATAGGCCATTATGCTATGCATTAAAAAAAATTTTTTTTAGTTTTCTATATTATATTTTTTTTTAAGGGTTTTTTCAGGGATTTTAATATTGACAACTTATTCTCAGGATAGGTCATCGGTATCAGATTGGCGGGGGTCCGACAACTGGGACACCCGCCGATCAGCTGGATGAAGGGAAGGCCGCGCTCCATGCGACCTCAGCCGTCCCTTGTTTGTAGGGTTGTTGCAATACCAAAATTTCCATTCTTTTTTATGGTATCGAAATCGTATTTCGATACTTGATACCATTCGATACCACGCGAAAAAAATAAAACTCCAAATGGAATGTCCGGCCGATAATCGAACAGTCCGTTCCTATTTTTTTGGGGGGACAAGGTGACAAAAAAATGGCGAATCGTGTGTTTTTAATTATAATTTTTTTTTTCTGTTACGGGCTTCACCACATAGGAGATATCTTTCTATATTTTAATAGTTAGCACTTTTTTGGGCGTGGCAATTATGTAATATATTTATTGTTTATATAGAAATTGGGAAAGGGGTGATTTAAATGTAAAATTTTTATTCTTCAGTAGCGTCCTGGCTGCCATGGTAATCGATCGGAGCCTCAGGATTACACTGCTGGGGCTCCGATCGGAAGCTGCCACTGCCACCAATGAGGAGGAGGGGACCCTGTGGCCACTGCCACCAATGACTTTAATACTGGGGGGGGGTCGCACTGCGCCACCAATGTTTTTAGTACTGGTGGTGGGGGCACGCTGCGCCACCAATAAAGATACATAACCTTTTAATACAAATACAGGTGGCGGGTGCCGGCAGCAGAATCGCATAGCCGGCCCCCGACCTGTATGACAGGGCGCTGCAGTCCGTGGCAGTTAACGGCTGCGCCTGAGGAGTTAACTGCCACGGATCACAGTGCCCTGTCAGAGGTCTGGTACCGGCTATGTGATTCTGCCACCGGCACCCACCGCCTATATTTGTATTAATGGGTGAGTTATCATTGGTAGCGCAGTGGCCACAGCCCCTCCTCCGCCCCTCTCTTATTGGCAGCAGCGGCACAAGGAGGGGTGGAGAGACTCCTCCTCCCTTGTGCTGCTGAGGAGAACATGGCGCGTGCTGAGAGCAGCGTGCGCCATGCTCTCTGATACTAGGCTGCACAGTAGCGCAGCCTAGTATCGGTAAATGTCAAATCCCAGTATCGAGTCGATACGGTACAAAAGTATTTGATTTAGGGATCGATAATTCGATACCCGCTACAACCCTACTTGTTTGTTTACCTGCTTGCCGTCGACATCGCAGAGGTCAGCAGGCGTAATTACAAGCCGTCTCATTCATTTACTACACGACTCTGTAGTATTCAAGAGTATAGGAAGGAGCCGTCCAATAGAAGTGAATAGGAAGGCTTGTAATTGCACCTGCTCACCACTGTGCTGTCTTCAGCAAGCAGGTAAACAATTACACGGAGTTCGGCCTTCCTTACATCCAGCTGATCGGCGTGGAAAACCCCTTTAATGTAACCCTGGACTATCCCTGTGCTCATCTCTCTGCGGTGGAGGTGTGATTATATTGGCTTGTTCAGGGCAGTATCTCCGATTGCTGGTAATCATTGACTATGACATGCAGATAACCTTTCGTAGCACCTTTTAGAGATCTATAACTTTGTCTTGTCTTTGCCAGGAGTTTTAAACTGGTTTAATACTGATTACTAGGGATGAGTGAATAGAGTTCGGATGAAGCATCCAAACTCGGTTGGCATAAAACTTTGTTGTAATGCTGTACAGTATTAGAATGTATTGGCTGCGATGAGCCGAAGTTATTACTTTGCGAAGTGTCGCGAGACTTTGTGTAATAACTTTGTGAATTACTACTGTAAAAAAAACCTTAGTACCGAACTCTGGTTCGGTTCCAAGTGGTACCTCCCGCCCCGTACAGTATATTACAACTAAGTTTTATTCGAATCTACTTCAGATGAAGTATCCGAAGTCGATTTGCTCATCCCTACTGATGACCTATGTTGAGGACAGGTCATCATTATCTGATTGGTGGGGGTCCGACATGGTGGGGCTTGAACAGGCTGCAGTTCTCCAGATAGTGCTGTTGCCTCCTCGCCGCATATCAAGCAAAGTGCTGTCCATTGGATAGTGGATGTGCCTGGGCCATGTGATGAACGTTGCGTCACTGGCTGGGGTTCCAGGAGTTGGACCTTTTCCGATCAGACACTGATAACCTATCCTGAGGATAGGTCATAAGTAGTAAACACTTGGACAACTTTTTTTTATTTTTATTATTATTTTTTGGCATAATGTGACTATTTGCAGGTTTGTACTGAGTGGTTTGTGTATTCAAGTAATTGTCAAAATTTATCTATTTTATTGTCTTATTTTCTTTCTATTTTAGCCTTCAGTCTAGAGACCTGTCGGGTTATGATTGCCATGTTGGATGTATCCTTACACAGAATAGAAAGTGAAATATGAAAGTTTGTTGTCATTTCAAACACGTGGTAAATAGGCAGATGCCATAAATGCAAAAACGAAATTGCTGAAATGAGAAATGTAGATTTGCTAATATAAATTGCATGTAAAAAATATATATATTTTAAAATGTAATTGCTGGGCCAAAAGGTTGAAATTGCAGGAAGCCTCTGACGAGAGCTGCTTTTCCTGTGTTCTCCCCCCTCCTCCCCACACACAAACAAATTCTTCTTTTCACGTGAAATGTTCTGGGGACATTCTGCCTTGTAGCAACCAAATGCACAGATACAGTCAGGTCCATAAATATTGGGACATCGACACAATTCTAACATTTTTGCCTCTATACACCACTACAATGGACTTGAAATGAAACAAACAAGATGTGCTTTACCTGCAGACTGTCAGCTTTAATTTGAGGGTATTTACATCCAAATCAGGTGAACGGTGTAGGAATTACAACAGTTTGCATATGTGCCTCCCACTTGTTAAGGGGCCAAAAGTAATGGGACAGAATAATAATCATAAATCAAACTTTCACTTTTTAATACTTGCTTGAAAATCCTTTGCAGCCAATTACAGCCTGAAGTCTGGAACGCATAGACATCACCAGACGCTGGGTTTCATCCCTGGTGATGCTCTGCCAGGGCTCTACTGCAACTGTCTTTTTGGGGCATTTTCTCTTCAGTTTTGTCTTCAGCAAGTTAAATGCATGCTCAATCGGATTCAGGTCCGGTGATTGACTTGGCCATTGCATAACATTCCACTTCTTTCCCTTAAAAAAAACTCTTTGGTTGCTTTTGCAGTATGCTTTGGGTCATTGTCCATCTGCACTGTGAAGCGCGTCCAATGAGTTCTGAAGCATTTGACTGAATATGAGCAGATAATATTGCCCGAAACACTTCAGAATTCATCCTGCTGCTTTTGTCAGCAGTCACATCATCAATAAATACAAGAGAACCAGTTCCATTGGCAGCCATACATGCCAACGCCATGACACTACCACCACCATGCTTCACTGATGAGGTGGTATGCTTAGGATCATGAGCAGTTCCTTTCCTTCTCCATACTCTTCTCTTCCCATCACTCTGGTACAAGTTGATCTTGGTCTCATCTGTCCATAGGATGTTGTTCCAGAACTGTGAAGGCTTTTTTAGATGTCGTTTGGCAAACTCTAATCTGGCCTTCCTGTTTTTGAGGCTCACCAATGGTTTACATCTTGTGGTGAACCCTCTGTATTCACTCTGGTGAAGTCTTCTCTTGATTGTTGACTTTGACACACATACACCTACCTCCTGGAGAGTGTTCTTGATCTGGCCAACTGTTGTGAAGGGTGTTTTCTTCACCAGGGAAAGAATTTTTCGGTCATCCACCACAGTTGTTTTACGTGGTTTTCCGGGTCTTTTTGTGTTGCTGAGCTCACCGATGCGGTCCTTCTTTTTAAGAATGTTCCAAACAGTTGTTTTGGTCAGGCCTAATGTTTTTGCTATCTCTCTGATGGGTTTTTAGTTTTTTCAGCCTAATGATGGCTTGCTTCACTGATGGTGACAGCTCTGGAAATGATCTCTGGACCTTTTATCTGCTCATTGTCATTAAGATAATGAGGGAATAACACACACCTGGCCATGGAACAGCCGAGAAGCCAATTGTCCCATTACTTTTGGTTCCTTAACAAGTCACATATGCAAACTGTTGTAATTCCTACACTGTTCACCTGATTTGGATGTAAATACCCTCAAATTAAAGCTGACAGTCTGCAGTTAAAGCACATCTTGTTCGTTTCATTTCAAATCCATTGTGGTGGTGTATAGAGCCAAAAATGTTACAATTGTGTCCATGTCCCAATATTTATGGACCTGACTGTATACGTTGCAATGGAGTGGAAAAAATCTGAGGCAAATATGGGGGGGGGGGGGAGGGAAATCTGCAACTTGTATAACCACAGTAATCACCAGCACACTAACACACCCTTTGTTTCACAAGACACTTAGCTAGACAATTGATGGCAACACACTGAGCATGCTCGACCTAACAAAGGCTCAGAACTACAGGTCGATGCCATGGTAATTTATGAGGAAACAGTGGGTAGCAGAGGAAGAAAACTACTTAACTACTGAACAGTAAATATGTGAAATTTACATTATATTTGGTATACACATATTGTGTGCCAGGACAGATCTGTTTGGCTTCACTTCGTCAGGCGGACAGCAGAACGCTGCAGCCTTGAGATTCTGTAGTAGCAGGCTCTGTATTTTTACATTTATCCCATCAGGCAGCTCAGCTGATGGCAAGTGTTTTGAGCTATTAGTAATTTAGAGAGATGCACAATGTGAAAGTACGATTCACACAGCTGGACAGTTCAGCCTTTCAGACAGAACAGCTGAATATTTTTAATAAAAACCAATAAAAAAAAATTTTTTTAGCCCAAAAGGAGTAAAAATGCAATTACAAAAAAATCGACCCCAAAGGTGTACATGTGCCTGTCTGTTTGTAACATGGCAGACAATGAGATCACCTTGCTTCAGGACAGAAGACTTCTGCGCTAAAGTTTTTTTTATTTCTCAAAGGAGGTAGTCTGTAAGTATAAAGTATCCGATAAACTCCTTAAGCAAACCAAAATCAGATGGACCATACTGGCAAAATGGGATTCAATGAATTCAAAGAGCTCTGGGGTGCATTGAGTGCCTGGAAACAAAACTTCTGTGCCATTGATCGTGACAGAAGTGGAACGGTGGAGCATCATGAGATGAACCAGGCCATTCTGTCTATGGGTAAGTTACTGAATGTGTGCTAACCGGTTAATGTTCTGTCTTTAGATCTTCTTTAAAGGGTTATTCCAATCTGAAAATGTATGGCCTATCCACAGGATGGGCCCTAAATGTCAGATAGTTGCGGGTCCCATATGCAGGATGCACGCTGATTTTAGAGAATGGGTCCTCCTCTAGCTCCACTAGGAATAGAGAGGTGGACATTATTGGCTCCCTCTAATGACCTCTATGGGACTTCAAAAATAGAAGTTAGTGGAAAAGTCTCACATGCGGCCACCTTCTCATTCCCAGCAGTCTGAGATAGGTTCAGGTTCCACTTCTAGGAACCTGCATTTATTGGAAATGTTATGGTATCTTGTGTGGATGTGCCGTAAATGTCCAGATGGGAATAACCCTTAAAGGTGTTTTCCGGTAAATATTTTTAATAAGCTCCTCTAGTGCCCCAGAAACAGAAGATTCATATTTACCTGCTTCCTGTTGCTCCATCCTCCACACTGCCTCCACTCTTTCCATCTTCTGGTCCTGGCACTATAGACATTTGGCTGGCTATGGGCATGGTCAAATGCTCCAATCCAGCCAATGACTGGCTTCAGCAGTGAAGTGCTGAATGTGACCACATTACCGCTGAAACCAGTTTAAATAGAAGGAGAGAATCCTATTTACCTGCTACCAGCCATTCCAGGCATGTATAGTGGTTCCCACACGTCCATCTTCTGGTCCATGGACTATTTACTTCCTTCCAGGCATGGGCATTTGATCCACTGAAGCCAATGACTGGCTTAAACAGTCACCTGTCTATTGTGGACACATCACCACTGAAGCCAGAGGTTGTCTGCAGCAGAACACATGACCAATGTCCATACTGGGGGGAGGAAGTAAGCAAGATGTGGACTGGAAGGTGAACACATGGGAATGGTGGAGTGCAGGTAAGTATCATACTTTCAGTTGCGGAGGCATTTTGCAAGCATCTGTTAAAACGTAGTTATTCCCAGACAGCCCCTTTAAGTCTATATCGGAATAGCTATTCATGATATTTTCAATTTTTGCAGTCTGTTATTTTATGAAATCTGGAAGTGTACAGATCCTGCAGCAATCTCAGCATTATGGTCCCATAGGGCTGATTCACATGACCATGTTCAGCCCAGCAAACAGGTTTTGTGTTTGGGCAGCACCTCTCTGACCGACCGTGGCTCCCTGACCCAAACTGACAGCATCATAGTAATTAGTGACAGTCAGTTCATATGTGATCGTGGGTCTATTGTACTGTGCTCACATCATGTATACAATAGAGCCGCAAATGGATATGAACTGACTGTATCAGGCTGGCCACACACGGGCAGCTGCTTAAAGTGTACATTAGTGATCTTAGAGGTCTCGCAGTAATTTCAAGTAATTTTTATGGTGCAGAGATGAGAACCATTAACAAGGTGCAAAGCTAAGTCTGCACAGATTTTAGTGAGGGGTTATCTCACTTCAGTTAATACAAGGCACTTACTAATGTGTTGTGATTGTCCATATTGCCTCCTTTGCTGGCTGAATTCATTTTTCCCCTCACCCATGATGGCACCCATGCGACCAGGACCTCCCATCCAGGACAGGAAACCTGAGAAGATAAAAAGGTTCACACCCCCACCACACCTCAGCTCTGTTTCCTGTCCTCCGGATAGGAGGTACCTGAAGAGCTCTGGCTCATTCTTCGTTTTGGTTCTTGCCTTCGGGAGCTGGGGAGGTCCGGGACCTATCCCTGGCGGTGTCAGTCTCCTTGGGGATCTGCTGCCTGAGACTGATCTTCCTCCTGCATTCCCCCTTTGCCTCCCAGGGAGCCGCTGTGGCCATGGTCAGGCGGCTCCCGGTCCGTTGCTGCGGTATGATCGGCGTCCCACTTCCGAGATGGCGGCCCGCTCTCTTGGGCGTTGCATGCGCGCGGGGACGGCCTTTTC
This sequence comes from Bufo bufo, assembly GCF_905171765.1. Taxonomy (NCBI): domain Eukaryota; kingdom Metazoa; phylum Chordata; class Amphibia; order Anura; family Bufonidae; genus Bufo; species Bufo bufo. The sequence continues at coordinate 196,511,648 of NC_053395.1, read as the reverse complement.
CGGCACTTAGACGTCATACCCGGGTGCTTGCCGGAAGAGGTGGAGGCATCCTCTGACATGGATTAGGCGCTCTAAGGGGACCTATTGGTTTAAAGGAGTCGAGGCGCGAAATATAAATTGGCGGCATGAGAAGACAGCCAGCCTTGGATGCACACAGTGCTGTGCAGGATCTGGGTTCCCGCCAGTATGACGGAACCAGGTGAAACGGGACACGCCAACACACTGAAATCCTCGAGGCCCACAAGCTTGGTATTGGTCCTGAGGGGTGGGGAAGCTGGACTCTACTACTGGTGAGATTTATCCTCTCCTAATTAATGGGGGTGTTGTCTTGCTTTATTGTTATAGGCAGCAAAGAACCCTAAGAAATCATCCAGGAAAACTAAGCATAGAGTGTGGAACATGTAGAGTAGCCTTAGCTTTCTCCTACGTTAAGCCGCTATGTCAAGCATGTATAGATAAGTTGGTTATGGAAGAATCTCCCAACTTATCTAGAAATGAGAGCTTTAATACGGTCAGAGGTTAAAGCGTCCATTACATCACTTGGTTGGAGTCGCCAAAGGTCTACAGACAAGCCTTCTTATTATAAGGACTCTGATACAGTTTTTTCGGATGAAGAAGAGGATAAAGAATCTGGCCAGGCCCTATCGGAGGATTCTTTCTTTTTAGATAAGGGCTTTTTTTTCCCACCAGAAGATATCGAGCCATTACTGAAAGCTGTCAAAGCCACCATGCAATTAGATGTAAAACAACCTAAATCTATTGCTGACCAGGTTTTCGAGGGTCTTGGCTCTAGAAAGCATAGTTTTCCCCGTTCATAAAAATATGGAAGCATTAATCAAAAGAGAATAGAAAAATCCTGATAGAAATTTTTTCATTCCAAAAAAGTAAAGAGGAAATACCCATTTGAGGAATCTGTAGCAGGAATATGGGATAAAGCTACCACCGTAGATGCCCCGGTGGCAAAAATAGCTAAAAGATCGGCTCTACCCTTTGATGACTTAGGATGTATAGTGGATCCTTTGGATAAGAATGCAGAAGTCTATCTTAGGCGTGCTTGGGAGTCTGCCTCAACCTGTCTTAGGCCGGCCGTGGAAGTCAGGGTGTGATTTTACCCTCCTTCTGTCCAAATTCAACCAATAACCTGGAAGTGAAGTTCCACTGTTTTGATGTCAGGAGGTGTTTGCTTTTCTACCTAGAATCCACGTCAGCATGGAGGATTGACGAGAATCTACTTATTCAATTTGTGTGGATGAGGGGAAAACAATAATTGCTCTTACCGGTAATTGTTTTTCTTGAAACCCATGACGGCACCCAAAAATCCCCCCCCTTCTTTTAAACTTTGGGTTTATTAGAATCGCTGAGGTGTTGTGGGGGTGTGAACCATTTTATCTTCTCAGGTTTCCTGTCCTGTCCTGGTCGCATGGGTTTTAAGAAAAGCAATTACCGGTAAGAGCCATTATTGTTTTCCATCACATTATACACTGCTCTTTTCCAAGGTGGCCGTGACTGAGCTCCCACAGTCCCGGCCACCAGAGAGGCCAGTGCTTTTTCCTACAGTGTGCAAGCACGACCACCGCTGCTGGATTGCAGGGTGGACGTAAACCCTGGAAACGAGCAGTGTATAATGTGATGGAAAAATGAATCCAGCCAGCAAAGGAGGCAACATGGACAATCACAATACATTAGTAAGTGCCTTGTATTAACTTTATCTACATAAATGCCATTTGCTGAACTGAGACAATCCCTTTAAGTAAAAAGTATTTGTGTTGAAAGCTCTGCATTTTATTTGCATGCAGTTCTGCTGTGGTGCAGCTGTTACCATTTTCTGAATCTGATCAAACGAGGTAGCCTTCAGGGTCCTTTATGCAGAGACTTGACGATACAGACCCAATGCATGGGGCTGCCCCTCTGAAGATTACCATGTCCCCTGCTGATTTGACTCCTTGCACAGTGTCCATTACACTGCAGTGCACCTGACATGTTATCACTGCTCCCACTACATGTACACCTACCTCTGGCCTCCAGCGTCTCTATGAAATCTAGGGGAAAAAAACATGACCTTGAGTTTCTGTGTTTTTATTTTATTTTATTTTATTTCTAGGGTACAGGTTAAACCCACAAACCCTGAATGTTCTAGTGAAGCGTTACAGTAAGAACGGCAGGATATACTTTGACGACTATGTGGCGTGCTGTGTCAAGCTCCGGGCTTTGACAGGTAATGATTTATCTATTCATAAAGCTATGTGTAACTTATTAACCCCTTAAGGGCCCTTGCCGTACATGTACTTCACTACTGGACGGACTTGAGGACCAGTGACGTACATGACGCACCCGCACGTCACTGACAGCCGGACCCCTGCTGCATACGCCGGCATCTGTGTTTTCGTATTAACCCCTTGTATGCCGCTGTCAAAGCTGACTGCTGCAGTGGCAGGGACCCAATGGCAGAGAAGGCAAGCCCGATGCCTTCCATGGGCATCGGAGCTTGCCTCCTACAGAAGCCTGTGAGATCCAGCCCCTTAGGCTGGGTCTCACAGGCAGGCTGTCAGCATACAAGTTGACAGCCAATGCATTACAATACACGATGTATTATAATGCATTGCAGAGGGGATCAGACCCCCAGAAGTTGAAGCCCCAGAGTGGGACAAAAGTAAAAAAAAAACTGTTTTCCATAATAATAAAAAAAAAAAAAAGACCCTTTCCCAAAATAAAACGCAAAATTGTAAAAAAAAATAAATAGAAAAACAGACATAATTGTTATCGCCGCGTCTGTAACGACCGGCTTTATAAAAATATCATATGACCTAACCCCTCAGGTGAACACCGTAAAAATAAAAACTGTCAAAAAAGCCATCTTTTGTCACCTTACATCACAAAAAGTGTAATACTAAGCGATCAAAAAGTCATACGCACCCCAAAAAAGTACCAATCAAACCGTCATCTCATCCCACAAAAAATTAGCCCCTACATAAGACAGTCGCCCAAAAAATATGGCTTTCAGAATATGGAGACTCTAAAAAAAAAAAAAAAAAAAAAAAAAATACATTTTTTCAAAAATGCTTTATTATGTAAAACTGGAACAGACAACCCAAAAAAGTAGTCATGTTTGGTATTGTCCCGTCCGTAACAACCTGCTCTATAATAATAGCACATGATCTAACCTGTCAGATGAACGTTGTAAATGAAAACCGTACCAAAACACTTTTTTTTTTTTTTTTTTTGGTTACATACGGACGGCAGCAGGCGAGCGTCCTCCACTCACTGCGCCTAATACTAAAATGGACGGGTCAGAATTTGCGTGGCACAGAGGAGACCGAGGATGTCAATCACCTTTACAAGGGCGTGCCAAACTGTGAGAGGACGGAGCCTCTAGGTGCTGCAGCAACGCCCAACTAGCACCTAGAGGCTCATTTGCAATATGAACGGTGGCAGGGAGATATAAGTCATACAGTTATGTTCTGCTGACATTAGCGATGTGCTAATGTCAGCCAGCTACATATCGTTATTTCTGATGACCGAAACCCTTTAAGTAATTAAAAAAAAAAGTTCAAAATAGAAAAAATAAATAAATTATATATATATATATATATATATATATATATATATATATATATATATATATATATATATATATATATATATATATAATATTGTTATTGTTGCATCGTAACAACCGGCTTTATAAATATCACATGATCCACCCTGTCCGATAAACACCCTAAAAAAAAAAAAGCCATTTTTGTCACCTTGCATCACAAAAAGTGCAACTCCAAGTGATCAAAAAGGCATATGTTGCATTGGGCCGGACCGTGGTATGGTTACACGGACGCCAAATTATGCAGTTGGTCAGGATATGGGTATAATAGTCTATGGTTTTGTTCGTGACGCCAATTGCAGCGTGCGCAGGGTAGAGTCACAGGGCCCTTTTAAGGTGTTGTAACTCACGTACCAGGTTGGGAATGCCAGAGTGGTGTAACGTCTCTGTGTGGTAATAGCAATAGTGTCAACGGTGTCTCCTACCTTAGTACGGCTGGACTCCTGGATCCTGGCTCACTTGCAATAAAATGAGTGTGTTGCTAATAGGAGTAATTGAAGGATTAGCAGCAATAATTGAGATCCAGACCTTTGGTAAAGTTCAAATTGGTCTTTACTTGTTGCAGCATTAATCCACGTGAGATACAGCATTAGTCTGAAGTCCCAGCAGGTATTGGCAATGTGTGGCAGGAATCTGGCTTCTGCTCTATCATGTGCCTGGAGCTCTTTGCAGGATAAGTCGTCTGCTTAGTGGCTCTGTAATGTGGCAGGAATTTATTTTCTGCTATCTTGGAGACTGACTATCTGAGGAGGAATTTGGCTTCTCCTGGTCTCTGGACGGTACTCACAGTTGTGCTCACAGGGTATGCTGCTTCCTGGAATACTGGAGGTGGCTGCTTGCTTTCTACCTGCTGAGGCTGCAAGGCTCAGGCTGGGAATGATGATCAATTGTCTCAGCCGAGACAAGATCCTGGCTTTGGATCCCTATATTTGGGAGCTCCTACACGCACAGCCTTCCCCTAGCCGGGGTGGCTGGCACACTAACTCAACTTCCTTCTCTCCCCATGAGGTAGGATGTGGGAACATTCCACACCTCCTCAGAGGGGGGAGCTTAACTGGAATGTACTATTCCAGCCTAGAAACACTAAACTGACACTAAGTCCCTGCTAACACATTGCTGCCACCCGCTGGTGAACATGGAAATTACAGCAACATACAATTAACAAGGCTTAGCATGCACATATATGAGAATATAATGTGAAATTACACAAGATGACAAAGTTAATGCCCTTAACAGGTTGTAGCGGGGTAAAAGAGTTTCGTAACATAACTCTGGGATGTTACATGTCCCACAAAATGGTACCAATAAAACCATCACCACCTCCTGCAAAAATTGAGCCCCTATATAAAAAAAAAAAAACTATAGCTTTCAGAACATGGAGACATTAAAACCATTTTTTTTTTTTTGTTCAAAACTTGTGTTAAAGGGAAATAAATAAAAAAAAGTAGCGGTTAGGTATCGCTGCATCCATAACAACCAGCTCTATAAAAATTGAATAAACAGTGCCAAAAAAAGCATTTTTTTTTTTTTGTCACCTAACATCACAAAGTGCAACACCAAGCGATCAAAAATGCATATGCCTCCCAATATACACTGCTCAAAAAAATAAAGGGAACACAAAAATAACACATCCTAGATCTGAGTTAATTAAATATTCTTCTGAAATACTTTGTTCTTTACATAGTTGAATGTGCTGACAACAAAATCACACAAAAATAAAAAAATGGATTTCAAATTTTTCAACCCATGGAGGTCTGGATTTGGAGTCACACTCAAAATTAAAGTGGAAAAACACACTACAGGCTGATCCAACTTTGATGTAATGTCCTTAAAACAAGTCAAAATGAGGCTCAGTAGTGTGTGTGGCCTCCACGTGCCTGTATGACCTCCCTACAACGCCTGTGCATGCTCCTGATGAGGTGGCGGACGGTCTCCTGAGGGATCTCCTCCCAGACCTGGACTAAAGCATCTGCCAACTCCTGGACAGTCTGTGGTGCAAAGTGATGTTGGTGGATAGAGCGAGACATGATGTCCCAGATGTGCTCAATTGGATTCAGGTGTGGGGAACGGGCGGGCCAGTCCATAGCATCAATGCCTTCGTCTTGCAGGAACTGCTGACACACTCCAGCCACATGAGGTCTAACATTGTCTTGCATTAGGAGGAACCCAGGGCCAACCGCACCAGCATATGGTCTCACAAGGGGTCTGAGGATCTCATCTCGGTACCTAATGGCAGTCAGGCTACCTCTGGCGAGCACATGGGGGGCTGTGCAGCCCTCCAAAGAAATGCCACCCCACACCATTACTGACCCAATGCCAAACCGGTCATGCTGGAGGATGTTGCAGGCAGCAGAACGTTCTCCACGGCGTCTCCAGACTCTGTCACGTCTGTCACATGTGCTCAGTGTGAACCTGCTTTCATCTGTGAAGAGCACAGGGCGCCAGTGGCGAATTTGCCAATCTTGGTGTTCTCTGGCAAATGACAAACGTCCTGCACGGTGTTTGGCTGTAAGCACAACCCCCACCTGTAGACGTTGGGCCCTCATATCACCCTCATGGAGTCTGTTTCTGACCGTTTGAGCAGACACATGCACATTTGTGGTCTGCTGGAGGTCATTTTGCAGGGCTCTGGCAGTGCTCCTCCTCTTCCTCCTTGCACAAAGGCGGAGGTAGCGGTCCTGCTGCTGGGTTGTTGCCCTCCTACAGCCTCCTCCACGTCTCCTGATGTACTGGCCTGTCTCCTGGTAGCGCCTCCATGCTCTGGACACTACGCTGACAGACACAGCAAACATTCTTGCCACAGCTCGCATTGATGTGCCATCCTGGATAAGCTGCACTACCTGAGCCACTTGTGTGGGTTGTAGACTCCGTCTCATGCTACCACTAGAGTGAAAGCACCGCCAGCATTCAAAAGTGACCAAAACATCAGCCAGGAAGCATAGGAACTGAGAAGTGGTCTGGGGTCACCACCTGCAGAACCACTCCTTTATTGGGGGTGTCTTGCTAATTGCCTATAATTTCCACCTGTTTATCCCATTTGCACAACAGCATGTGAAATTGATTGTCACTCTGTGTTGCTTCCTAAGTGGACAGTTTGATTTCACAGAAGTGTGATTGACTTGGAGTTTCATTGTGTTGTTTAAGTGTTCCCTTTATTTTTTTGAGTAGTACCAATCCAACCGTCACCTCATACTGCAAAAAAATGCAACACTAACTAAGCCAATCGGTCAAATTTTTTTTAAAATATATGGCTCTCAGACTATGGAGACACTAAAACATAATTTTTTTGTTTAAGAAATGCTATTGTGTAAAACTTAAATAAATAAGAAAAAGTATACATTATATGTATTGCCACGTCTGTAACGATCTGTGTCACACGACCTTACCCCTCAGGTGAACGCTGTAAAAATAAACTGCTAAAACAACCAATTTTTTGGTCACCTTGCCCCATAAAGTGTAATAATGAGTGATCAAAAAATCATATGTATCCAAAAATGGTACCAATAAAAACATCAACTCTTCCTGCAAAAAACAAGCCACTGCACAAGACGATCGGCAGAAAAATAAAAAAATATGGCGTTCAGAAAATGAAGACAGTTGCTTTTTTTTTTTTTTTTCCAAAAATGCTTCATGTAAAACTCAAACAAAGAAAGTAGACCTATTTGATATCATTTTGTCCGTAACAAGCTGCTCTATAAAAATAGCACATGATCTAACCTGTCAGATGAATGTTGTAAAGAATAGTGCCAAAACAGCCATTTTTTGGTTACCTTGCCTCACAAAAAACGTAATATAGAGCATTTTAAAATCATATGTACCCCAAAATAGTACCAATAAGACTGGCACCTTTATCCCCTAGTTTCCAAAATGTGGTCACTTTTTGGGAGTTTCTACTGTAAGGGTGCATCAGGGGGGCTTAAAATGGGGCATGGCGTCTAAAAACCAGTTCAGCAAAATCTGCCTTCCAAAAACCATATGGCGTTCCCTTTTCTGCTGCACCCTGCCGTGTGCCCTTACATCAGTTTATGTCCACGTGTGGGGTGTTTCTGTAAACCGCAGAATCGGGGTAATAAAGATTTAATTTTGTTTGGCTGTTAACCCTCAATGTGGTAAAGAAAAAATGGATTAAAATGGAAAATCTGCCAAAAAAAAGTGAAACTTTGAAATTTCATCGACATTTTCCTTTAATTCTTGTGGAACACCTAATGGGTTAATAAAGTTTGTAAAATCAGTTTTAAGGTAACTTGAGGGGTGTAGTTTCTACAATGTGGGGTCATTTATACGGTGTTTCCACAATGTAAGCCCCACAAAGTGACTTCATAACTGAACTGGTCCTTTAAAAAGTGGGTTTTGGAAATGTTCTTAAAAATTGTAAGAATTGCTTCTAAAATTCTAAGCCTTCTAACGTCCAAATAAAATGACATTTACAAAATGATGCCTACAAAAAGTAGACATATGGGGAATGTTAAGTAATAAATATTTCGAGGTATCTTTCTGTTTTAAAATCAGAGAAATTGCAATTTTGAACATTGCAAATTTTTCTAACTTTTTGGTAAATTTTGGATTTATTTTATAAATAAAGGCGAAATATATCATGAAGTACAATGTGTCATGAGAAAACATTCTCAGAATGGCTTGGATAAGTAAAAGTGTTCCAAAGTTATTACTACATAAAGTGACACATGTTAGATTTGCAAAAAATGGCCTGGTCCTTAAGGTGAAAAATGGCAGGGTCCTGAAGGGGTTAGAGGGCATGTCTAGTTAGGAAATCTCGTTTACTATTGTTCCTTTAGGGTTAGAGCGTCTCACCGCTGGGACCCCCAAGATCTCTACAGCAGGGGTCCCGAGTCTACTTTCTTCCTCCGTGCAGAACCACAGTGAGGAGAGGCTTGAATGAAGTTGCGACCATGCATGTATGGTACCGTTCCAACCAGTCTATGGGAATGACAGCGCTCAGCTGCCTCCATTAGCCCCATAGACCTTGACTAGAAGGACGCATGCCTGACTGCATCTAGGTTCAAAGTTTTCTTCACTGTGGTCATTCAGTGAGGGGGGGAATGGATGGACTCGGGACCCCTATTCTGGGGGTCTTGGGAGACCTTGTGTTGGTTCCTTCTGAAACCTGACCTTATCCCCTTTCCGGTGGATAGGATGCATAACAAATCCCTTAACAGGGGGATACTCCTTTCAGTATCGCCCCCACATTTCAACAAGTTCACTGATATCAATACTTCTTGTAATGCCGGGACCTTTTGCAGATAAGGGTACGGCCACAGAGTTTTTTGGATGAGGTTTCGAGGCAGGTCTGCCTACATGATTTTCAGCCAAAGCCAGAAGTGGATCCACCAGGAAGAAGTATAAATGGCTCCACCATGAAGGAGAAATAGGAGGATATTTCTGAACCCTTTCGAATCCACTTCTGGCTGGAAAATCCTGCCTCAAAACCTCCTCCAAAAAACTGTGTGGCCGTACCCTTATCTGCAAAAGGTCCCGGCATTACAAGAAGTATTTATCAGTGAACTTGTTGAAATGTGGGGGCGATACAGGGGAGAAGGAACACTTGCTGTTGGATTTCTCTGTCCTGTATTTTAGCCAACTGCACGTTTCTTGTAACTACGTAACCCTAGTATGTGCATCACCTTTTTATGTACCTGTGGGTTTGAATGCACTAAAAGGGTTGTCTAATTTATTGAACCAAACTTGTGCAATGTATTTCCGTGATCTCCAACCTGGAGTCTTGACAGGTGGCGTGCGACTTCCAAGGCATACTGGTAGTTGTAGTGGAGATTGCTGTTCTAGAACAATTTGGTGCCCAAAAGACCTCTGCTACTGTGAATGATTATGGGAAGGCAGGGCCATAAATTAATGGTCTTGTGGTGTAGCATCCGTGGCTTTATCCCGTGTACGAGAGAAAGGGAGTAAAGGCTATGACCACCTTTTGGAGGCCTGTTTTTTATTGATTTTAGATGTATTTTGGGCCAACGCATATTATAGGTTTTTTATTCCTTATGACATGTTTTAGCCCCAAATACATCTAAAATCAATTAAACAGGCCTCCAAAAGGTGGCCATATGTTTCCCAATATTTAGCAAGCTGCAGAGAGAGTGGTCCCTCTCTGTCACGGCTGAGGATGGGGGAAATCCTCAGCCGTGCAATGCCAGATGCTGTAGGCCTACTCGGCCAGGAGAACAGGATAGGGAGCAGGTCACCTCCTAACAGCGTCCCTACCCTGACCCTAACTGCATGGGCCGACCTTAAAGGTAGGAGGACCCATGCGCAGGAACCTCGGATCCCTAACTCACCCTCCGTCCGGTCCCTGCGCTAGGAGTCAGGGTAAGACGACCTACTCCTCCTAGACGCGGAGGAGCAGGAGTCTCACTGGCCAAGCTGTTGGGAAAAAGGGGAACACAAACAGTTTTACGGGTATGGCAGGCGAACTAGAAGTTCCTCCAACCTGCCACAGCCTTGCTGACTGGATCCCTGAGCAACAGGAATCCAGAACCGTAAACTGCACAAAAGTGACAAGGAAGGTCCCAACAGAACATCACATACAACATGACATACAAGAAGGCATAAACATAAACTTAAACTTAAATCTATGACCACAGTGGTGGCTCTCACAGGCAGATGGAAAAACACAGGAGGCTGCTATCAGCAAGCATGCTGAAGCAACCTCCTGAGCCCTGCCACAGAGAGAGGTTATATAGGCCCAAAGTGGCCACACCCAAAGGAAGGACACACCCAGTGACATCACACACACACTGGGAAGGGAGTTAACCCTACACACACCACAGAAGGGAAACTCACAAAAGGGAAAAGTGTCCAACAGATCACACTGTGGCCGTTGCCGCAAGCAACGACATGGGTGGCACACGTTTCCAGGGAGTCAGCCCGAAGGCCGGGACAATGCCACCACATGTACAAAATACCACCTAAGGTTGCCACGGGTAACCACAGTGCGGGGAATGATGTCCGTGCGCACACAAACATAAAACACAGTGCACACCAGACATACAAACGTGCATCCACAACAACTCCCCGGGAACCGCACACAAGGCTGTTGTCCGCGGCAACCGCACCGAGGCCAACTACATAATGCCTCAGCTGCGGTTGACACAACAACCAAAACCGCGGGCAACTGTATGCGACTCCCAAGGAGTCACGACCATAACTGTGGCCGTGACACTCTCTGACCTCTCCTGGGGAATCTTCTAAGCTGATTTATGACCAAATCAAAGTAGACCTTGTATAATAAATCCCCTTGTAAGGTGAAACTCAAATAAGACTCTAGATAGTCTTCTATGTAGATGATGTTGTAGTTGCATTAGGTTTTATTTAGTTTATGCTTTTATTTTTCTCAAATATTTCTAAGAACTAACAAACAAAAATAACCTTTACCTCTGTCCTTGTTCACACAGACGTTTTTCGACGAAGAGACGCCTTGCAGCAAGGAATGGTCAGCTTTATGTATGATGATGTAAGTATCTGCACAGTACAAGTTGGTGTCACTCTGATCTAGCAGTGTTCTCCTAAATTATTCAGACTGATAAAATTTTGAAAACTTAAAAATTTTGTAGCAAATTGTCCACTGGGATTTCTTACAAAAACAGACCCTTTTCAAAATGAAGCCCATGATGTCATGGGCTTCTCTTTTCCTATGCGGGGATCCTCCAGCGTGCCTAACATGACATGTGGACAGGGATTTTTTTCTAACAGAGTGTCCCTTTTGGAGGGCTGTGGAAAGGTTAATGCTGCATAGCTGAGATTCAGAGGTTACTCGACTCTCCAGACTGCGTCTTTGTCCTTGCAGATAGATCTAAAAGAAAGCTGAATGCAGAGGGTTCCTCCTTGCACTGATGATGAAGATGAGCGTAGGAGGGGAAAGAGGGCAGTGCAACTGTTATTGTAGGGTTGTTGCGATAACAAAATTTTGATTCTATTTCGATACCATAAAAAAGTATTGCGATACTCGATACCACGCAAAAAAATAAAACTCCAAAAAGCTGCGATCAGCGGCAGTTAACCCCTCAGGTGCCGCACCGTACTTCGCAGCCTAGTATCGATAAATGTCAAATCCCGATATCATATTGATACCGGGACAAAAGTATCGATTGGGTATGGATATTTTGATACCCGCAACAACCCTACTTCATAGTTTTCTCTGTGATCGGGGGGAGATACTCAGGAAGGTTCTCCCCGATCAGGGGGAGCTCAGGGAGTCTGGAGCAGAGAAAGGATAACACTTGCAGAGGAAAAGCTACATATAGAAATAGGCAGAAGTGATGTGTATGAACTCTGCCTGTCCTGAGCTTTCACTTTTAGCAGATTTTCTCTGCTCTGCTCAGGTCCAACGTTTAGCCCCAAACATAACTTTTTACACTTTTTTTTTTTTTTTCCAACATTTTACAGTTTGATACAAAATTATTATTATTTTTGACCGGGTCCTATTTGTGATAATTGTCCAGACCGTAAAGGTCTATATCAGTCAGCCTTACCGTAGTTTTGTTCAGGCCTCCTGTAATTGAACACTGGCTTGATCCTGTCGCCATATACTTTGATGCTTCTTGTGTTTTTCCTCCAGTTCTTTGTCACATTTACTAAGATGTTTTGCCTCTTTCTTCTCTTGGACAGTTTTTGCTGACCACCATGGCCCTCTGAATATCCATGAAGAACATCATGCCAAACATGTGAATTCTACAAGGAAGGAACCAAGTGTATCTGTTGTATACTTTAGTAGCCGATAACGTACATGCGACATAAGTGCTGAAGCCTAATGCGTTAACTTATTTTGTATTTGTATACTAGGGCACAGGGGTCACTGTAATAAAATGTAATGTCACCCTCGCGGATCTGATTTTTCTTCCCATTATGGGTATAAAAGCCATTATTTTGTTTTACGCATAAAAAGTGCCTGCTTGTAATACGTTATTATGTTAGAAGGGAAATCGCTGTCACTTCTCTCCTTTTTTTTGAGTGTTTTGTTTTTGGGCTTTTCCATATAATATTTTAATCATGTATTCAGACCGATGCACAACTTTACAATGGAACAAATAAACATTTTTTATATACCGGTATATATTTTTTGTTGTTTCTAGCAGAATTTTGATGCATTTTCACGCCTTCCAATATCAAAAATAAGTCGGCGGCCCTCAATTTTAAGAACCATGGAAAATAAAAGACTTGCTGCCCAAAGCAACCAGAGCTCCACTTCCAATCTTTAATGTACATTGGAAAAATGAAAGCTGCGCTGTGATTAGCTGTGATGGATTATTGAGCCCCTCACTCGTTGGGCTGTTTCTTCTTCCATACAGATTGTCACCCATCTTCCCTAGAGTCTGACTTGCTGCATAAGTTACTAGGGTTGCACTCTGGTAAAGATGGTTAACAGGGGCACCAAACCACCACAAGAGTGCCTGCGCCTTCATAGCACAGGGTTGTGGGGTCTCCTCTTCCTCCTCCGCACAGCTTTGTAAGCTTTCTCTTTTAAAGAGAACTGGTCTGCTCTACTGACAAGTCTGTTGTAATAGTGAATTGTATTCACCATAGTTTAACATCTTATCGAGCATCTGTGGTGTGCTGTTCCTCTGTTATTCCTTGTCGAAATGTATGATAAATTGACAACTGGGTGTTACTAGTTGTGGGAGTGTTTCCCTACACAGTCTCACACTGTGCAGTCAGTGCCAGTAATACCAGACTGTGTAGGAGCATGCCCTTGTGAGAAGGGGAATGCTAACACCCAGTTTTCAATTGATGCACAAATTTCTAGGAGGAATAGCAGAGGGGCGGTATAATGTAGAGTTGTACCTGAAGATGCCCCAGAATTCTTTTTCATGGCAAATAAAATTATTTAGTGGAACAGACATGACTGGCGTGATGACCGGTCCGATCATGCGTAATATTTGAATTTTTTTTGCCAAATTAGTGTAATGTGGCAAGAAATGTACAGACAAGCGTGAAATTTTTCTACTAAATACTCTTTTGGGTTTTTTTTTGTTGTTTTTTTTTTTATATATACTGGTTACTCCTTTCATATTTTAACCCTGAAAGTTGTTCTTGCAAGAATCAAACACACATTTGTACTTGTGCAATCAAATACATGTATTTTATTAGTGTTTTTTTTATTTTATTTTTAACACCACCATTTGTATAAATAAAGCTAGTGAATTTCAATAATGTCATCCGTATTTTACTGTGTACTGCTTGTCATATATTGGTAGCTCTCGTCATTTTAAGACCATAGCATTTTGGTATAGAAACTGCGGAAAAACTAGACAATATAACCAGTATGCTTATGGTGTCTTAAAGGGGTTCTGCTAGAACAAGGATCAGGAACCTGCAGCACTCCAGGTGTGGTGAAACTACGACTCCCAGCACGCACACTTGCTTGGCTGTTTTCAGAACTCTCATAGAAGTGAATGCTGTGGGTTGTATTTTTACAACAGCTGGAGTGCCGCAGGTTGCTGACCCCTGTCCTAGAGCATTTAGCTTTTTTAGTTACCTGAAATGGTGCCACATTTGTCCAGGGCGCGGTGTCTGGTATTGTACACTGCTCAAAAAAATAAAGGGAACACTTAAACACAATGTAACTCCAAGTCAATCACACTTCTGTGAAATCAAACTGTCCACTTAGGAAGCAACACTGAGTGACAATTTCACATGCTGTTGTGCAAATGGGATAGACAGCAGGTGGAAATTATAGGCAATTAGCAAGACACCCCCAATAAAGGAGTGGTGACCACAGACCACTTCTCAGTTCCTATACTTCCTGGCTGATGTTTTGGTCACTTTTGAATGCTGGCGGTGCTTTCACTCTAGTAGTAGCATGAGACTGAGTCTACAACCCACACAAGTGGCTCAGGTAGTGCAGCTTATCCGGAATGGCACATCAATGCGAGCTGTGGCAAGAAGGTTTGCTGTGTCTGTCGGTGTAGTGTCCAGAGCATGGAGGCGCTACCAGGAGACAGGCCAGTGCAGTAGGAGGGCAACAACCCAGCAGCAGGACCGCTATTTCCGCCTTTGTGCAAGGAGGAGCACTGCCAGAGCCCTGCAAAATGACCTCCAGCAGGCCACAAATGTGCATGTGTCTGCTCAAACGGTCAGAAACAGACTCCATGAGGGCCCGACGTCCACAGGTGGGGGTTGTGCTTACAGCCCAACACCATGCAGGACGTTTGGCATTTGCCAGAGAACACCAAGATTGGCAAATTCGCCACTGGCGCCCTGTGCTCTTCACAGATGAAAGCAGGTTCACACTGAGCAGCTGTGACAGAGTCTTGAGACGCCGTGGAGAACGTTCTGCTGCCTGCAACATCCTCCAGCATGACCGGTTTGGCATTGGGTCAGTAATGGTGTGGGGTCGCATTTCTTTGGAGGACCGCACAGCCCTCCATGTGCTCGCCAGAGGTAGCCTGACTGCCATTAGGTACCGAGATGAGATCCTCAGACCCCTTGTGAGACCATATGCTGGTGCCGTTGGCCCTGGGTTCCTCCTAATGCAAGACAATGCTAGACCTCATGTGGCTGGAGTGTGTCAGCAGTTCCTGCAAGACGAAGGCATTGATGCTATGGACTGGCCCGCCCGTTCCCCAGACCTGAATCCAATTGAGCACATCTGGGACATCATGTCTCGCTCTATCCACCAATGTCACGTTGCACCACATACTGTCCAGGAGTTGGCAGATGCTTTAGTCCAGGTCTGGGAGGAGATCCCTCAGGAGACCGTCCGCCACCTCATCAGGAGCATGCACAGGCGTTGTAGAGAGGTCATACAGGCACGTGGAGGCCACACACACTACTGAGCCTCATTTGGACTTGTTTTAAGGACATTACATCAAAGTTGAATCAGCCTGTAGTGTGTTTTTCCACTTTAATTTTGAGGGTGACTCCAAATCCAGACCTCCATAGGTTGAAAAATTTGATTTCCATTTTTTTATTTTTGTGTGATTTTGTTGTCAGCACATTCAACTATGTAAAGAACAAAGTATTTCAGAAGAATATATTTAATTAATTCAGATCTAGGATGTGTTATTTTTGTGTTCCCTTTATTTTTTTGAGCAGTGTAGATTGACCCCATTTACTTGCATATCTCTATATTGCAATACCAAATACATCTTATAGGCGAGAGGTGCTGTTTCTTAGGCCTCATGCGCACGAACGTATTTTCTTTGTGTCCGTTCCGTGTTTTTGGAACCATTCATTTCAATGGTCTGCAAAAAAAAAAACTGAAGGTACTCTGTGTGCATTCCATTTCCATATGTCTGTGTTTCCGTTTCACAAAAAAAAAAATAGAACATGTCCTATTATTGTCCGCATTACGGACAAGGATAGTGCTGCTCTATTAGGGGCCAGCTGTTCCGTTCTGCAAAATACGGAATGCACAATGACGTCGTCCGTATTTTTTGCAGACCGCAAAATACATACGGTCGTGTGCATGAGGCCTTATACTGATGTAAGTCAGTATAAAGCCTCATGCACACGGCCGTTGGGTACGCAATTCGGAACGGAGTGACAGAATGCAACACCGGAAGCACTACGGAGTGCTTCCGCGGGGTTTCTTTCTGTTCCGCATCGCAAATAAATATGACATGTCATATTTTTTTTGCGGCGCAGACAGACCACAAACCCATTCAAGTTAAATGGGTCCGGCCCTCTGCACGGATGTTGCCCGTGCATTGGGGACCGCAATTGCGGTCCCCAATGCACGGAACGGCCGTGTGCATGAGGCCTAATTCTGTAGAAATAGTTATTTGTAACCTCCACTCAATCCTGTCTCTGAGCTCTACAGGCAGTTCTTTCCTCCTCGGGCTTAGTTTTTGCTCTGATATGCATAGTCCTCTGTGAGACCTTATGTAGACAGGGCTGTGTCTTTCCAAATCTTGTCCAATCAACTGAATTTACCACAGGTGGGCTCCAATCAAGGTGTAGAAACATCTCAAAGAGAAATAGGCGGCCCCAGAACTAAATTTCAACTGTTACAGGAAGGATCTGAATACTTATGTCCATGCAGAATTGTGTTTGTGCTTGTATACATGATCACACTCAATAAAAGACACCTTTGATATTTTAGAAACTACTGTTTTATTATCATAACAATGCATATATTCTCTCTAAATACTAAATCATTTTGCAAATATTTTGAATTGTACATAGTGAATTGTACGTTTCCATATTTACACATTTGTAAAATGTTTTCAAAATTTGATACTGCAAGCAATATAGAAATCCTAACTTTGATTTTTATTTTTTTATATATTTTTTTTTAATTGGGCTATTTATATAGCGTATACATTCACTAAAATGTGCTACTTACAATATGTACATACAGTTATATACTTGTAAAATCAAGTGCATGCCATCCGTACCCAAGCAGGGGGACTAGCCCGGAGATTGGGTAAATATCCTTACAAAATATAGATACGTTACATGTGAATTGCTCACGTGGTTTCTAAACATGCTCACACTAATCATGGTTGTGGGGTTTATTTTTTTTTTCCTTTTTGTGATCTGTGTAGTTTCAATAGCAAATGTGACCTGGCTGCTTCATGGTCTTGTGGGACTGTGACTTAAAATAGATGTTTTTTAAAAAAAAAGCAACGGATCATCGTGGTCATAGGAAAAGTTAAGCGAACTGTCATATTACAACTAATACAATGCAAAAATTGAGTCAGGCACCGTGAAATAAAATGATAGTTTACATATCAAACCGGTCTAATGGATAAAAAAAATGAAAAAAGAAAGGCCATGTTGTACATAGCAATCAACCTGATCTCAGCTTTTATCTCTTAAAGGGGTTGTCTCATCTGAAACGAGGGATTAGCCAGGCAACTCCCCTGCAGAGAAAATGTAGAACCCCCATGATACCCATTCAGATAAGGCTTAATGCACACAACCGTATCCGTTTTATGGTCCGCAGATCCGCAAAACACTGATACCTGCCATGTGCTTTCCAAAGCTTCCCAGTTCCACACATTCCCCCTATGCAAAAAATGCCTATTTGCAGAACAGACAAGAATAGGACTTTTTTTTTTTTGCGGGGCGGCGGAACAGACATTCGGATGCGGACAGCTCATTGAAATGAATGGGTCCGCATCCGATCCGCAAAAAATGTGGATCGAATGCAGACCAAAAATACGGTCGTGTGCATGGAGCCTAAAGTTGTCAAAACTAACAGAAAAACTTCCCAACCAATGAAAAGGCAGCTTTCATTTTTCTTCAGCAGTTTTAGAGATGAAAGCTGAGCTGTGATTGGCTGCCAGCTTTTTTTTTAATTTTTTTTTTTTTTTTTTTTTAAGGCTGATTGAGTTTTTTCATTTTATTTGAAAAAGGATGAAAACTATATGGAACTATTTCACATCTACAAACCATATATTGCTGGGTTTGGTCTATAATCTCTAAAAATATATATTTAAATAAATTAGAAATGTTAAAGCATACATGGATTCATCACTTGAGATCTGTACAATTTTCACAGCTTTTATTTGGAAGAATGAAAATCCATGGGGTGAGGCGTATCGGACCTACTGTTTTTAAATGGACAAGGGACGCTTTGGTTTAAGACTGGGGCACGTGTACAGTATAGGGATGAAAAGATTATGCAGCCTTAAAGGGGTTGTCTCATCTGGATCATTGGTGGCATCGTGCTGGGGTATGTCACCCATGTCTTATAGTTGCGGGTCTATCTCTAGAACAGAGCGCCCAAACTTTGGGAAGAATGCACTGCCCCGGCGTGGCCACCACTCCGCTCCCTTCCATGAAACTGCCGATGTAGCCGAGCCCTTGCTTTTGGGAGCTTTGTTCTAGAGATGGGTGCGGGTCCCAGAGGTGGGACCTCTGCCTATCCTAGCGATATGCCACCAATGTTTCAGCTGAGACAACCCCTTTTAACAGAAAGCAGGATCCCCTGTTAAACAGAGGAGAGAGTGGCTTCAAAGGGTGTATGTGTTTTTGGAGGACCCATGTATTGGATAGCCCACTTGGTCAAAATGGGCAAGCTGTAATACCCAATCTCCCCTGTAGGGGTGCTACAGGGAAATTGAATACCCTTTGGTTGATTCTTCCACAGATTGCCTTCATAGAGGCCTTCACCTGCATGACCAGCTTATCCCAAGGGATAAACCAGTAAAGCTCCCGACTCGCCTGCTTGATTCTAAAACATGGATCGCTATAAAGGATGATGATGGTTGTTGGTATGTTTTGAGCCTCATTCCACTAAGAGATGTAGCAGAGTAGTTTGTCATTTGGCACAGCTCATCATAACATTATCCATTATGACCAAGTTTTCATTCCCCCTCGCCCAGAAACAAAACCACTATGGATCATGGGTTGTGTCTGGTATTGCTGTCAGCCCCATCTATGGGGCAGATATATTTAGCCTAGCGCTTAGTATAAAGTCTAATGGTGAAAAACACGCCTAATTTATTAACATAGTCCTCCTAATAAAATTGGTCCATTTTCCGCCAGTTTGTCCGCCAGAAATTGAGGTCATAGCTGCCATAGATTTGACCTATAATTTACATCAGTTTGTGGTATAAATTATAGTGACTCTGATGGGCTGCAGGAGGCCACACCTCCTCCTGCTAAGCCCAACCCACTTTTGAAAATCAGCTTTAAGGGTAAAATGTTCTAGCTGAACTACGGAAAACTGCATAAATGTCTACTTTTTTGGCTGGAAAATAGTTGCTAACTTTGCCGCAGTTGATGAAATATACAGCAGATAAGATATGCTTTTACATGCAAAATGTAAATGTCTTCAAATCTCATCCACATGTAACATCCGGGCACTGCAGTTTATTCACAGAAATAGTGTAGGATGCAGAAAGGTGCCAATTGCACAAAAATTTCATAATAAATCTTATGCAGCTTGCAAGGCATGTCAGGTTCTGTTCACACTTGTTCATTTTTCCATAAGGTTTCCTATTTATTTAATTTTTTGCCTCTCAGAACAACATGCTCCTGTATAGTATACAGTTTTCAAACCAGCACCTGGATCTGAATACTTTTGTAATTGCATGTAATTAAAAATGTAGTATAGCCACTGAGTTATTCAATAAAATGTATCTGTATAGCGCCACCTGCTGTCTGTCCTTTTTCTAATTTCTCTGTCCTGCTCACTGAGATGGACACACATGCTCAGTTCCATCCATTAACTGCCACCAACTGCAGCAGAAAGGACTCACCCCCTAAACTGTCAGCTTGATATAAATCTAGCAGAGCAATGAATGGGGAGATCTCTGGATCCGTGTGAGGTACAGGGCTGGTTCTAGCTTTGTTAGAAAGAGATTATCATGTGCTCTATTATTTACATTTTTCATTGGATAATCCCTTTAACACCCTCCATTGCAGGACTACAATGTAAGGACCAGGACTGGGTGGGACACCACACCTTGGAGATCTTTGGACTGTGTGGTTACAGAATCTTATCAGTGTAAAATCTTGGGTTGTTATCTTTGTACTTTACGGCATATACAGGATATTGTAAAATTTTTACTGCTCACTTACATGTCAATTCCTAATTATAGCAGAGGTAGTTCAGCGGACTTCTTAAAGGGCTAGTCCAGTTTACAAAACCTATTTTCACTCACGTTGCGGAATGTGCGCAGCTCTTCAGCGTTGCAAGACTGAAGTGCAAGGCTGGAAGAAGCAGGAGAGAAAAGTGCCGAGTTTCACTTTTTTAATGAATGTTTTTGTTTATTTTGGACAACCCCAAATGGGTTGTCCTAAAACAGACCATGATCGGGCTGATGTAATGGACAGATGAGCCCAGATGCACAATCCTTCTCCATGAAAATAAATGGGAAACAGGCAAGGGGCAAGCTTGGCCGGTATGGATGCCGAGTCAGCCGCGCGACACCCAAAGAGTCTCATGTGTAGTAGGTCCTATTCTCATGCACAAGACATTTCAGGTGTTGTACACTTACATCAGCAGTTCTAGCACCAGGTGGTCTCCCTGCACAGACTAATGGTGGATAGACCCTTTTGAAAAAACATTGCAGATGAGCATCTTTCAAGTGAATGCGGCTGAGTTGAAATATTAGACATGACCCATGGACATGGTGGCCGTGCTACAATACCAGGCATGACCATAAGCAAGTGTGGCGCTATTTCTTGACAAAGTTTTATAGCAGGAGTGTAGCTAGTGGCAATTTGGCAGGCTTAATCGGCCTTGACAAGAGTATTTACATACAGGTCTAAGGCAGCAAATTAAGGCGCTCATTAACTTAAAAACACCTCCTTCGTGGCTTATATAAGTCGCAGGTTTTGTCGCATGGCATTGGAGAAAAGGGAGCGTGTCGTGGGTGGGGAAGACAGCAGTCTGGCAGACACGTCTCATTTATCATTTTCTATGCCAGTTTTTGCCATCGAAAATGGCTGAAATCTGCGCCAGCTCAATGTAGATGTAAGTCTGTTGCATCATGGCCTACTGGAGGAAGCGCTAAAGTTATGTGGAGGAAAACGCCGGTCTTAATAAATGAGCCCCTAAATCTTAGCCCAAATTGAAGGAAAATCGAGCTACAGCTCTGGTGGAGGTGGACACCACAAGTGGGATTAGACCAGAACCTCTCATTCTTGATATCAATGTATGTTCCTGCTGTGAGACCACCAATCTACTCATGAATGAGCCTGTATCCCCCCCCTACCCATAAATACTGTTTCTTGCAAATCTTCTGCTTACTGAATTCTCTAAATGTAGTGGTATTACTGCACAGCTGACACTGTACACAGAATAGTAGACTGAAGATGCACTGATGAATGTGAAAAGCTTAAAATGATAATGTCCAGCGAAGGTAACAATAACGAAAATCAACCGATGAGCTGAGATGATAAATAGAGAACGATTTGTATCCAATTTCCAAACTTATTGCTTTGCATTGGCAACAACCATGCACCAGAAAGACCTGACCTGACCACTAGGGGCACTGTTACATCACATCAATTCCATTAAAAATGGGTCGTCTGAGATTTTGACATTGATGGCCTATCCTTAGAATAGGTCATCGATATCTAATTTTTGGGGTCTGACTCCCAGCACTTTCTTCAATCAGCTGTTTGAAGGGGCACTCCGGTGAGCTCTGCGACCTACTCACAGCTTACTAAGCACAGTGCCGTACATTTTATAGTGGCTGTGCTTGGTATTGCAGCCCAGACCTATTCACTTGCATGGGACAGAGTTTTGTCTAGGCCATGTGACTCATGAACGTGACGTCAGTGGCCTGATGTCACGTTCATGAGTCATGCTTCAAATAGCTGATTGGCAGCGGGGCCGGAAGTTGGACCCCCCACCCACTTTTAATTAGACCCTGGACAATGTTGTACATAAAGTAAAAAATCCACTCACCTATTCCTATCCACTCCGTTCCTGCGCCAAGGCTCTGGTCCCCACCCCTTCCAGTCCCTTGCATGTATACTTTCAGTTGGGGTCATGTGCATCACTGCAACCATTCAGTGGTGACGCCTCCCCAAATGGCATGTTACCGCTGTGTCATATGACACTAGGGGACAAATCACGCAGAGGCCAGTGACTTTCTGCAGTGGGCCAAATGACCCCATTGGGAAGGTTACGGATGGACCTTCATCACTGAAACGGAGTAACAGGGAAGAGGTACCGTAAGTGGATTTTTTCCTTTACAGTGCCTTGAAAATATACTCTTCATACTCTTGAATTTTTGCACATTTTTTCACTTTACACACACAAACTTAAATATATTTTATTGGGATTTTTATGAGATAGACCAACACAAAGTAGTAAGTACTTGTGAAATGGAAAGAAAATGATACATGGTTTTCAAAATGTTTAATAATTAAAAATCTAAAAAAAACTGTAGCTTGCATTTGTATTTAGCCCCCTGTACTCTGATCCCCCTAAATAAAATCCAGTGTGATCAATTGTCTTCAGAAGTCACCTAATTAGTAAGTAGAGTCCACCTGTGTGTAATATATTCTCAGTATACCTACAGCTGTTCTGTGAAGGACTCAGAGATTTAATAGAGAACATTAGTGATCAAACAGCATCATGAAAACCAAGGAACACACCAGACAGGTCAGGGATAAAGTTGTGGAGAAGTGTAAAGCAGGGTAAGGTGATAAAAAGTATCCCAACCTCTGAACATCTCACAAAGCACTGTTCAATCCATCATCTGAAAATGGAAGGAGTATGGTAATAACTGCAAACCTGCCAAGACACGGCCGTCCACCTAAACTGACAGCACAGGCAAGGAGGGCACTAATTAGAAAAGCAGCCAAGAGGCCCATTGTCACTCTGGAGAAGCTGCACAGATTCACAGCTCAGGTGGGAGAATCTGTCCACAGGACGTGTACTCCACAAATCTGGCCTTTAGGGAAGATTAGCAAGAAGAAAAACACTTTTGATAGCAAGCCATAGGAAGTCCCATTTGCAGTTTGCCACAAGTCATGTAGGGGACACAACAAACATGTGGAAGAAGGTGCACTGGTCAGATAATACCAAAATGTAACTTTTTGGCCGAAATGCAAAACGCAATATGTGACGGAAAACTAACACTGCACATCACCCTGAACACAACATCCTCACCGTGAAAGATATTGGTGGCAGCATCATGCTGTGGGGATGCTTTTCTTCAGCAGGGACAGGGAAGCTGGTCAGAGTTGATGGGAAGATGAATGGAGCTAAATACAGGTCAATCCTGGAGGAAAACCTGGTAGAGGCTGCAAAAGACTTGAGGTTCACCGTCCAGCAGGACAACGACCCTAAACATCCAGCCAGAACTACAATGGAATGGTTTAGGTCAAACCGTATTCATGTGTTAGAATGGCCCAGTCAAAGTCCAGACCTAAATCCCATTGAGAATCTGTGGCAAGACTTGAAAATTGCTGCCCACAGACGCCCTCCATCCAATCTGACTGAGCGCGAGCTAGTATGCAAAGAAGAATGGGCAAAAATGTCAGCCTCTAGATGTGCAAAGCTGGTAGAGACAGACCCCAAAAGACTTGCAGCTGTAATTGCAGTGAAAGGTGGTCCTACAAAGTATTGACTCAGAGTACAGGGGGCTGAATACAAACGCACGCCACACTTCCCAGATTTTTATTTATTAAAAATGTTGAAAACCATGTATCCTTTTCTTTTCACTTTACATACTTGCTACTTTGTGTTGGTCTCTATCATATAAAATCCAAATGAAATACATTCAAGTTTGTGGGTGTAATGTGAAAAAATATGGAAAGGTTCAAGGGGTATGAATACTTTTTCAAGGCACTGTACTGTGTACTTCATTGTCCGGGGTTTAATTAAAATTGGATTTGGGTTTGAAAAACCTCTTTAATGATTCGTCTGCATGTTTTTGCTTTGTTTGGAGCTGTAATTGGGCCCCTGCAGAGACGCATGTGGCCCCTACTGTTTCGCTGTATGCCTATGATTTCATACAGAGGCATAAAGGGGTGACATTCTCATTGGATGGTGTATGTATGGAGGGGGGGATAGTTTCTGACCGGCAGCACACGGAGGATGCACAAGCTGCAGGCACACAGCTCAGCCATATGCATGTCTTTGATATTTTATTAATATACTACATTCGTTAGATAATAAATCATACCCCCTCATAATGTATATCAGAGGCCATATACCAATGTAATTAGGTCACTGACTCACTGTGAATACCATAAAGACATCTCCCAGTCAGCAGGAAATGCTCTGCACCCTGCACTTAACATGCATGTTTCCGGATCAGCACCCACATATAAAGGGACTCTGACAGGTCACATGATAGCACAATGCAAACAATAATTTCAGGGGACATTTTGCTACGGTATCAAACCCTGCTGAGCGCAATGATGTAGTGTATGAGCAGCCGGGGTTGGTAAATCCCAAGTATATGTAATATGAAATGCAATATAATATTATCCAATCAGACCAAATGCACCGGTAACATCATCAGACATTTGAAGGTGTGTTCCCATCTTATAAAATGACCACCAGATATAGCCGATGGGCTCTTTCT
Source organism: Bufo bufo (assembly GCF_905171765.1). Classification (NCBI taxonomy): domain Eukaryota; kingdom Metazoa; phylum Chordata; class Amphibia; order Anura; family Bufonidae; genus Bufo; species Bufo bufo. Next base: position 196,487,084 of record NC_053395.1, on the reverse strand, counting down.
GGGGAAAAAAATAAATAAAAATAAATAAATAAATAAATAAATAAACAATTTTTTTTTCTTATTCTGGGAAATTGGAAATACTGTCCCTATACTGCCCCTAGTGGCCACACCAATCATGTCAGATTTCCTGCATGAAGGGACGTAAAGATCCCTCTTTCAGTCAGCATAAATCCATACATACACATTAATATTGCTACATTACATTACAAGGTCACAATCGCCATGCATTATTAAGGTGCATTTAGCGTGCCTCCGTTATATGTACAGGGATAACATATAGAAAAATAAACTTGTAAAAAATAAAGGAATATTTCATGTGTGCTACATACTGTTTATGTGTAATGTTACATACTGTTTAATATGTGCCTTAGGAATCACAGTCAATGTCAGGTGTCCAGTGGGACCAGAAACGAGATACTAGCGAGGACCTGGGAAGCATTGGTAGGGGTGTATGGGGGTGGGGGTATGAGGGCCAGGTAAATATCACCTGTCATTCTGATTTAAAAAAAAAAAAACAATGATGAAATGCTTTGGAATGAGTGGATGATGGTGTCTCTCAGGGCCAGATACATATATCATACAGTCCCATAGCAAAGCATGGTGCCCCGGGGAGAGATTTCTGCTGAATTTCCAATTTTCTTTATTAACGGGGTTGTCTAAGTTCAGCAAATGGCATTTATCATGTAGAGAAAGTTAATACAAGACCCTTACTAATGTATTGTGATTGTCCATATTGCCTCCTTTACTGGCTGGATTCATTTTTCCATCACATTATACACGGCTCGTTTCCAGGGGTATCTGCACTGCTGCAGGCGGTTGGCACAGGAGCTGCAGCGCATGCCGCCTATGTGCGCTTCCACGGTCCCGGCCACCAGAGAGGTTGGCGCTTTTTCCTATAGTGTGCAAGCACGGCCACCACTGATGCTGGATTGCAGGGTGGTCATAACCCCTGGAAACGAGCCGTGTATAATGTGATGGAAAAATGAATCCAGCCAGCAAAGGAGGCGACATGGACAATCACAATACATTAGTAAGTGCCTTTCATTTGCTGAAATGAGACGACCCTTTTAAGTGGAGGAATCTTTTAATAAATAAAAATATACATTCTGCACTGCCTCATCCATTTTACCCACTTTTTATGTCGGAAAAAGTGCAATACATGCTACATAAATATAGTGCTTTATGGTGTACTTACATCAGACAACAGGCAAAAAATTCTAACTCTAAATATCCCCCTCCCCTCCTACTGTTCTAAATCTCTTGCTTTGTTTCACACAATATATTATAAAACTGTATGTCTGTAGCCACCACTAGGGGGAGCTCCGTGCATAGGAACTTAGACAGTAGTTACCATTGAACTCAATGGCAGCCGTAAAACTCTCTTTGCACTAAACTCCCCCTAGATGTGTCTATAGGAAAAAAAAAATCTAGCTGTACGTAGGTAAGCATGAGACCGAGTTCAGAGGAACCTCCTCCCAATTGCGGGCCCCGTAGAAGTCACATGCCTGGCAAATGCTGGCAACGATTAGCCAAATTTGACAAATCTGTAAGAATGTACCCCATCTAGCATGTGCGAGTTATAGAACTAGTGTCTTCTTATGTGTCAGAAAGGACTTTAGGACACCTCTGGCATCTGGGCCTGGATGCCACCAGTACCTCTGCACCTCTTTAGGCCCATAAACCTTTCATAACTAGTTGCATATAAAGACATAACCCCAGACACAGATAGCTTTCTTGTTTCCAGTTGCCACCACAACCATTGTGAACATTGCCACATTATACTTTGTGGCAATAGTCATACATCCATATTTTAATTCCAGGGTTAAACTGTAATTCAATGTCAAATTTTATTGGCCTTTAGTGTTATTTATTTATTTATTTGTTTGTTTATTTGTTTATTTTTGTTAAAAATGACTTTATCGGCCATCAGTATATGTTAGGAATTGCCAGGGCTGGGATGACTGGTAGGCAGAAGTGGCCACCTAGGGATCCATTAAGGATAGGGGTGCATTTAAAGGGGTTGTGCAAGATAGTTTTTTGTTTTTTTGCAACATCTCCTCCCCCACTTGCTCAGACCTGTAAAGGGAAGTTTACCTACCTGCTTCCTAATCACTGGAGACTGGATCCCCTTACGTCATGACAAATGGTCATATGAGGCAAGGGGATCCAGTCTCCTCCACAGCCAGTGATTGGATGTGGCCATGTGAAGCTGTATTTTTTCATTGTGGTTGCTCAGCAGAACAGCCAAGGCCTGGAAGGGTAGGAGCGGAGAAACAATGCTGGGAAGCAGGTAAGTGAGCTTCCCTTTACAGGTCCCAACCCCTCCCTCCCATTCTTGCACAAACCCTTTTAAGCCTTGCCCTGGGAACCCAAAAAAATAAATAGATTGGGTCTATAAAACCCAACATAGAAAACTCTCATCTTTTCTGAATTGAAGCTCTGGTTTTAAAGATCATTGAGCTAATATCAGCAAAATCAATAGGGATCTGATCATCCTCAAAGGTGTCCTCAATAGTGGTATGAGCACCAATTTCCTTGCATAGGAATAGGGTTTAAACTACTGCCTGTTGTCACCACTAGAGGGAGCTTGGGTGCTTACTGAATACTGTTAATACAAGGGTAAGTCAAATATTATGCACACTCTTGTTGACAGATGGAGATGTAATATGTAAAAAAATGATGTAAAAAAATAATATATTTTTCTTTTCAGCTTAAAGTTGATGAAAACAAATTCTACAGCCAGGTGGCGGATATATACCTAAATAATAGTAGAAGAGTATGCAGTGAGCTCCCCTTAGTGGAGATTACAGGCAGCTACAGCGTTAAAATTTAATTCTATATCTAATCAGGAGATTTGGAGTCCTGTATCAGAAAAACAGAGCTCTGATCGCTAGAAAATAATCAGAACCAACAGGCAAAATTGGGAATAATGTCTGGGACAGGTAAATAGAATTTTTTTTTCTTCATGTCACAACGCTATGCAGCAACCCGCTTCTTCGCATTCATATTTATAGTGTGATGGGGTTCATCAGCAGATGTTCGCACTGAAGTATCAATACACATTTAGCCAAACAGTGATATAGTCATTTACCAGACGTCGACACATGTCCTCTAGGGGGCACTAGTGAGTCCGTTTGTTCCTGACTGATAAATGAAATACCGTAGCTATCCGTCCGGGTAATTGTTCCTATCACAATAGAAATATTCTCATACTCTGCCATACACAGCACATTTGTTAAAGGATATTCTAGTATCTCGGCTGCTCTATTCCGTTATGTTCCCTCAGGTGCTGTTCATCTGTATGCAAATACCCAGGACGTCTCTCCCGTCCTAAAATTAACATGCGAAAATGTTCTGGAAACCTATTAATTGCCCCAGGGACTAAAACTACAGGAAAAACACAGTAAAACTGAGACTTGTCAATCGCTTGGCAGAGCCCAGTACTCTGTGTGTAACAAGCTTTGCAAAAAAAAAATCTCCTTTTGGCTGTGTGGCTATAAAGAACTCGTTATTCAGTCACCCAAATCAGCATCTTGTGAGCCCATTAGATATGCACATAGATACATTTAAAGGCTGTGTGCACCTTCAGAGGCATTTTTTTGTGTGATTGCATTGTAATAATTTTTGGTTAAAAATCAGTTTTTAATTGGCCTTTATTTAAACTATTGAGCTGTTCTGTCACAAAGGGTTAACTGTTTTTCTACCTGTGTGACTGGAACTTTCACTTTCTGCCATCAAATTATTACTAAGAGGTCATAAAAACTTAAGCCACATTCTTATCAGTAAGATAAGAAGGTAAGATAAGAACTGAGCTATAATGAGTGTTTAGGAGGTCAGAGAGCAGAGATAAGGAGTCTGTCAGCTCCTGATCTGACGGAAAAGACAGAAAGTCCATGTACAGAAAAAAGGACTCTATATTTTTAATAAATCCCAATTTAATAAAGAATTTTTAGCCCAAATTGAGTACAATGCAATGATTTAAAAAAAAATGCCCCCAAAGGTGTACATAGCCTGTAACTTTACAGTCAAAAAATAAAAATAAAAAATTTATTTTTAATGGTGTCCCCTCTTTTCACTAACAAAAAAGACTTCATTAGGGATGAGTGAATCGATTTGTCTCATTCGCAGGAGTTCTTCACCTGTGAGGGTGGAGGCGAGGCGAAGAAGCGCCCACCTGCCTGTTTATTGACAGGGCTGGACACTCTTCCTGGCGCCGAAGCTTAAATTTGGCTTTGGTGGCAGCAACTGTGCATACGCTGCAACACTTCTGGGTAACAACTCAAGCGCAGTCGCTGCTCCCAAAGCCAAATTTCAGCTCCTGCATCACCACTAGCGCAAGGCTCAGATTGTCAGGGCTGAGCTATATGTCTGCCCCTGTCAATCAACAGGCAGGTGGGCGCTTCTTCACTTGTGGGGACAGCCCCTCACAGGTGAATAACTCCTGCTAATGAGACAAACTGATTGGTTAGAATCGATTCGCTCATCCCTGAACTGAAGGTCTTATAGACCCAGAGGCAACGCTATGTTTTCGATGTGGAGCCCTTTAAGCATGTAGGGTCTGTCTCATGAAGACAGCCCCTTTTTAAATGCCCTAGTTCAGGCATGCTCAACCTCCAGCTGTTGTGAGACTACAACTCCCACCATGCCCTGCTGTAGGCTGATAGCTGTAGGCTGTTCGGGCATGCTGGGAGTTGTAGCTTTGCAACAGCTGGAGGGCCGCAGGTTGAGCATGCCTGCCCTAGTTAATGGCCTCCTCTCTGTTAGCAAGAGTAAAGAGACGGTAAGAAAGATTGGTCCCTGCTCTGGTGGACCTGGTTACTTCACATATTACATGATTGGCCGCACAGGGGAAAGGTATGGTCAGCTGCAGCTTCCCTCAAGAGTGGCTGGAGCTGAGGCCTAAATTTTTTGTTTAAAAAAAAAAATAAAAAAAATTGAAAATTCTCTTAATTTTTCATGTTCTAAGGAGCAACTTGGTCAACTAGGCCTAAGGTTTGTATGAAGCTGTCCAATAGGTTTCCTATCAGGGCCAGTACAGGGTGGTTTTGTAGGGACAGTCTTTTGATTTACTTGCACTATCAATTCTCAATACTCCCAGGAACTGAAACTCACAGCCTACCGGTCACTACCCTCACCGCTTGAGAATGATAGTATCCACGTAGTGGTGCAGAACAGAAAGCGCCTGGGACTAATGACCTGCATATGGGGGTAGTGGGTGAGCCTTGTACACATGATGATATCTGATAACTTTTTACCCTTCCCAATATTCTCCTACATGATTACTGGTAATACATGTGATTTTTTTCTGTTTAGAGATTTTTCATGATTTGGTGATTAAAACTTTATAGATAGTCTTTCAGCTTGTTTTTCCAGTTAAACTAAGCAGAGTGGCACGTGGGGCTTGCAGAAATAAAGCTTCGGTCAAATATGCTGAGTGCTCCCAAGTTCCATCCCTATTCACAATAAGCCCCTCTTTTCCCTTCCTAATTGATGGTAGCAAAGAGCTTTACATATATTATCATCACTCACTGTCCCCAGCAGAGCTCACAATCTAAGTTCCCCATCAGTATGTCTTTAGAGTATGGGAGGAAACACGGGGAGAACATACAAACTCCGAGCAGACGTTGTCCTTGGTCAGATTGGAACCTAGGACCCCAGCGCTGCCTAGCCCTGTCAATCAAAAAAAGAAAGAAGGGGCTTACTATGAAGAAGGATGGAACTTGTGTGCACCGAAATGCTAGGGTGCACACAACATCTCATTTGCATATTTGAACAAAATGCTTTCTCTGCTAAATGTAGCAGTGGATTAAACAAAAGTATTCATTTCATCCTCTCAATTGTTCCTTTAAAGGTTTAATCAGACTTTTCTCAGTAAATAACGTAAGAAGGAGAAGTCGGCTTGTTGCCTCTTCACCTGATCAACATCATGAGGGTATAAACGCTTATTATTATCTACCTATACATACAACCAAATGGTTTATATTTGGGCAGGAGCTTTACCCAAACCAATTCAGCTTGGAAAATTTGTCTTTCAGATAAAAATGTATTCTATTTATAGGATTCCGAATTTTGAACCTTTCAAAAGCCCCATGGGCTGAGGTAGATGTTTAAAATAGAAGTCCAGTGGTGGTACCAGTAGTTCTGCAACAGGTAGCCAGAGTTGAATGATGGAACATTCACTCCCTGCAGCCAACACAAGGGGGAGCTCAGGAGCTTATTGCATACTGTTTTATTATGTATTCAGTAAGCTCCTAAGCTCCCTCTAGTGGCGGCAGCAGACAGAATTTAATCATTTACCCAGCAGATTTGGAGCTGTATATCAGGAAAAACTGAACCCCAACTGCTGTAAGGATAAATTACAAAAAATCATTTTTAGACCTATTAAAATTAAAAAATAAATTATGTTCAAGTATGGACTTTCAGTTTCTCAATATTAACATATATATTTATGTACATACAGTTTCATCCCTAAGGTTCAAAACACAAATAGGGGCATTTATCGAGGCTTTGACTTCATTACTGTGGAGTAAAAAGAAAATCACAAGTTATGGGTCACGGCATATTTGCACCATAATTTGCATCATTCTTGAGCTTCTCGACACTTTTCTAAAGTGGTTAGAAAAGGGGCCAGGGGCTTGGATCCTGGCTGTCATAGATTTGAGCCTCTGGCACACAGAGTGCCAGAGATGTTCTTGAAGGGGTATTCCCATCTGAGACAATGGAAGCATATCGCTAGGATATGTCTTAATTGCCTGATAGGTGCGGTTCCCTAATCTGGGACCTGCACCTACACAGACAACTGAGCAGGGAAGGTGGTGGCCGGAGCGCTCTCCCCGTAGCAATGTGGCACCGCACTTACGTGGCCACCCCTCCCATTCATTTCTATGGGGCCAACGGAAATAGCTGAGCCAGCGCTCGGCTATTTTTGGCGGACCCATAGAAGTGAATGGAGGGCGGCTGCGCATGCACAGTGCGCCCTCCATAACTTTCAGGGCTCTGTTCTCAGTTCCCACCTCTGGGACCCGCACCTATCAGACAATGGGGGCATATCCTAGCGATATGCCCCCATTGTCTGAGATGTGAAAACCCCTTTAATTTATTAAGAGGCTTCTGCCTCTTAATAAATTTGGCACATCTCACTCCAAGACTGGAGTATGGGAACCAAAGAGCTCAAAATCAAACTTTCCATGTGATTTCTTTCGATATCTTCCCAGTTCTGCTACTAAAAGGGACCTAAAACAAGTCTGTGCCGTATGCAGTGGTAGCCTCCTACCCCGGTGTCCTGTGATCATTGTCAGTGCGACAAGAAGACAGGCGGATGCTGGGCAACGTGGCCTACGATATCCTGCAGAGCGCACCACGTGGAGTAATAAAACTGATTATGCAATAGTATAGTATGCCAACAATACATGGTGTATGCAGTCACTTCAGCGAAGTTAGGCTACCTGCACACTTTGCTGATTTTCGTAATACAGTACCAGCAAAGTGTATAAGATTTGACAAATCTCACGCACACTTTGCTTCTTTATTCCGTGCACAAATTGACCTGCGGTGCGAATTTTGAAATCCGCAGCATGTCAGTTCTTTGTGCGGGTTCCACCCCGTTTCAAAGCAAGGGTGAGATCTGCGGCGAAACCACATCAAATCCGACCACAAAAACCTGCAGGCAACACATGACGTTTTTGGTGCGGATCTGTTGCGGCAAAGCACAGAAATCTGCATGGAAATGCGTAATTTCTCTTACACAGCAGGTAACCTTAGACTTATAGATTATACTCTCTGGAAGCATTAAATAGTGGAAAGTATTCACGTTTTTATATTAATATTATGTCTCTCAGAAATAATTTAATATCATTCTTCATGCGATAAAAAAAAAAGAAAAAAAAGTCGACTTCATAACATGCAAGTGTTAAAAAATAAAAAAATATAAGGTGCCTCGTGATGCTGGCAGTTTTATGTTTTAAGCGTACAGTCTTTCCATGATATCACATCATGACATCTCAAACATACCTTTAGTAAGCTTCAAATGTATCAAAATATACAGTACTTTTGCATATTAGATATCCATTTTTTTTTTTTGCCCCTGAGTCAAAGTAAAGAAGATTTTACGTACAAAGAGGAAAACAGCCATTAAAAGCACTTACAATAAATTTGAAGGTACTTAGAAAATGAACTCTTTTGGATTATTTTCCAGGAAGACCAGGGTCAGACTCATGCCTGTGCAGGGACATGTTCCCTTTGTGGTGCATGGAAGAATCTGGTAGAGATGTGTGTCTCATTGGGTTAAGATATGTTGTGCATTGCCTCGGCTGTAACTCTAGTGGAGGAGATTGGCGCTCTTGATCCAGGATCAACGTCAGGTTGTCCTCCGAGGCTGCATTTAGGTGAATCGTGTTAGAAATGGATTCTTTGGATTTTGGGGCGGGATTTTCAAAGTCCACTAATTCAGGGCTCTGTAAAAATAAATAAATAAAAAAATAAATACAATGTTGCAAAATGAAACTTTGCTACTCCTAGATAAAAGCTTATTGAAACGTGTGTCGGCAAAATTCCTGGGTGGTCCTCATCTTGTAGCCCATATTTTTTAATGTTCTTTAGTCCTTAGCATGGATTTCATAGTCATTTATGCAGTAATAAATGTGGATATTACGTTCTGGTCTACTGCAGCTCTTTTCTGTAGTTTTCAAAACCATATTCTGGGTCACACGACAGAACAGTTCATTCTGTTGTAAAATGGTATCTCGTGTCATTTGCTTATTCTTTATATTCACTGATGATGGAACCAATTACAAGCAGAAGATTATTCCTAATATTACATGAAACTAAACTTTCACTTCTGCTATATTTCCAGGAACAACTTGTGACACAGAATGCAAAGTTCACTGTTGTCATGGCGACGCTCCATGACCACTACCATCCTGCTATCCGCGGTGGGCACAGGCGCTCACCTAGCTTCTGCCCAGGACTGGCCGCCAGACTCCTGTGTCCATTGCTTTAAGTTGCAGCCTGCCTATTTATTGAACCTCACCCTGCAGCACTGCAAGGGTTAATTCCCTTTTTGCTCTGTGTTCAGCTGTTTGACTAAGGAGCTCATCGACTTACCTATATTATAGCTGCGACGTTTGTTCCATCCCTGGCCAGAGCAATATATTCCTTTTGGTTTCACTTGTTTGCTAAGCCCTGCATAAGAGCTAAAATCCATTTGTCTGTCCGACTTCTAACTGTTTCCTGGATCCTGACTCTCTGCTGCCTGACCTGATCTGTTCCTGTTCACCGAACTGATCCTGAGGCGGCTGCCCTGACCTTTGGATTGTTTAATGGATTCTCCTGAACTCTTCCCGCCCTGATTTTGCCCTTTTATTGAATATGTGTATTTCCTCCACACACCGGTGTCTCTGATCCCCATGGGTCAGCAGCTAACCACACCGGAACTATTTCAAGAAGTAGCAGCCTTGTGGCTCTCCTGCAGCGAAGGGAAGATCCCTGTGTAGGGGTTAAAGGGTGAAAACCAGGGGGCCACCAAGATAGCGCCCTCAGAGCAAGCCCAAAATCAAACCATTTGGTTGGCACAGTGGTTCCACACTCATTGACCAAAACAACTGTATATATCCTGAGCAGTATGAGGCGATAATCTGTGCACTACATCACTAAGTGAATTACCTCTATGCTGTGATGTCACTTTGTGCATTTTCTACTACTGTGACATCACTGTGCATATGATTTATGTGTTGTAACGTCTTTCTGTCAATTATTCCTTTATGTTATTTTTACAGTATGTATTATCTTAATGCTATGATATCTCTGCGTGCATTATGCCTGTATCGTGGCATTACTGTGTGCATGTCCTTGTCCTATGACATGACTGAATTTATCATATTTGGGCTTTGACATCACTGTGTGCATTATCCTAGTTATAACATCACTGTGTGCCTTATTGTTGTGCTGTGCCACCTCTGTGTGCATTATCCTTGTGAGTGACATCACTGTGTGCATTATCCTTGTGCTGTGACATCACTGTGTGCATTATCCTTGTGCTGTGACATCACTGTGTGCATTATCCTTGTGCTGTGACATCACTGTGTGCATTATCCTTGTGCTGTGACATCACTGTGTGCATTATCCTTGTGCTGTGACATCACTGTGTGCATTTTCCTTGTTCATTAGGGAAACACACAAAAGAACAGAGACCAAAGTAATCGTAAGGTTTTTATACTCAGGATTTGGTCCTGTAGGTGGTCTGTTGGAGTGGGGTCCCAAAGCTTTGCTATATGGTCCCGTAATGACTATAATGGACCAATTGTATATTTCCATTATGTTTAAAAATATAAATATATAATTGCGTTTGTTATCTCTGGTTTATTTCTCACTGACAGATCAGTATACGGCCCACAAAAAGGTTTATTCTAAATGGACAAATCCTTTAAGTGATGTCCTTCACTAAGGCTACTTTCACACGTGCGGTAGCCTTTTTTGGCAGGCTGTTCCGGCGGGGGAACAGCTTGCCGGATCCGTGCTACCGCAAGTCCACCATGCCGCCGGAAGACCGCACTGTGCTGTAGTTTTTGTCTGGCTGCCTCTCGGCATGTTTGCCTCCTGCACGCTCCCATTATAGTGAATGGGGCCGGAGCGGACTTCCAACAGCACGGCGGAAGCACGGATCCGGCAGGCTGTTCCCCCGCCGGAAAAGGCTACCACAAGTGTGAAGAGGAATGTTCTTTTCCGTGTACAGATTCACTGATTGCACAAGCACAACATTCATATGTCTGGAGACAGAGTATACGTATTTACTACATGCTTTGGCCACAGGGGTGGAAAGGGAACTTAAAGGGGCCCTGGAAAAAAAGAAAAAAGAAAAACCTAAGGTGTTGTAGGTGTGTCCAAATTGACAGAACACAAGTAGGTAGAGCCAACCACAGCCGCAAGAAGGCAGGGACAACAGAAACAGAGTGCACAAGTAGTGCAGCACAAAATACCGACCCAGCAAAACTCAATACCACAGTGCAGCACAAAATACTGCCCTATGACCATACTGAGGACGGTGATACAGGTGAATTCAGGAGGGCACCTGCTGGCCAGGTACATAATGCTGAGAGCATCAGATTGTTATGTACATGGCCAGCGGCCGTGAGAAGGGATCAGGTAGCCCCCTGGGCATCAACCCAACTGGAAATTTCCCTGTAGGGTCTATGGCCAGTCCGCCCCTGTTTGGCCATGTACTTGCCTGTGATGATGGAGAAAAGCTCCGGTCTGTTTTGATAGACGCACGGGAATGCTGACTGTTCACTTGTCTGACTGGCGGCCTCTGATATTCTGAATTGGCAGTTACCATGCTGTAGGCTGGAGGAACAAGCGAGGACGATCTCTGCAGGAGCTGTAGAATAGCTTGGATGTCAGCGGTCATCTGTGATTCTAACCTGTAATTATAAATAAACTGTGAATGAATGCAGATAATAAAAATCAACATAATAATCCCTGACAAGTAGATCACAGAGGAGGATGAGGCAACTCTTTAGCTCAGTGTTGTGAAGTAGCTTGTCTTCCTGTGTGATAAGGACAGGTTCTGTGTGTACTAATAGGACCACGGCCATTTTATTTTCCCTGACGATTGTTCCCTAGACAAAACAAGCCATTATAACTAATGAAAGGTATTTGGGAATATATTTATAATAAAGTAATATTTAGGTATTTTCAGTGATTTTATTTTCTTAATTCCAGGAGAACCCCTTAATTTTATAATGACTACAGTTGGGGCTTAGTTTTTCCAGATATACAGCTCCAAATCTGCTGGGTCTGCTGCCACCACTAGAGGGAGCTAGAAGAAGGACACACAGCAATAGCCTATTCCCACAGCCACCACTAGGGGGCTTACTTTATTATAAGGGGGAAATGATCCCAGGGATCAGAGGAATGAGTGCAGTGCTCACAGCAGTCTCATAGAAGTGAATGGAGTGATGGACACGCATGCACACCACCTCTCTGTTCTCAAGGAGCTGTTCAGCAGCACTTGGAGACCCTGTTCTTGTAATTGCTGTTGGTCCCAGTGGTTGGACCTCCAGATCAAACATTTATCCCCTGGGTGGGGATGAGAGTCACAACCCCTTTAAGCCCCTACCATCCTATTATGACATGGTACACAGGTCGTTCCTGCAACATAACATAATAGTGATGACTGGAGCGCGGGAGCTCTGTCTGCACCATCATTTGGAGTTGTCTGGCTGTATTTCACAGCTGTCACCTTCCTCTAATGACCAGGACCGTAGCAACTTCACTCCTTCAACCACCGGTCCCCCTAAAACATGATCATAGGGTGCCAATAGGTTGGTATGGCTGCTTATGGCCTAACTATGGTCCCCCAGGTCTGCCATCTTACTGCAACTATTGGCATAATACACTGCAATATAGAGGTATTGCAGTATATTATTTGAGCGATCAGGCTCATGTAAGTTCAAGTCCGTGAGTGGGACTAAAATGAAAATAAAATTTCAAATAAAATTTTAAAAATATTAAAAAAAAGAAAAATACACATAATTAGTATCTCTGTGTCCATAATGACTATGAAATTATCTCATTAGTTAATTAGAAAAAAGTTAACACACGGTGAATGCCTTAAAAACAAACCCTAAAAGTTTTTCAATAAATTATCTGTAACCCAAGATGGTGCCATTAAAACAAATAACTTGTCCTGCACTAAAGAAGAAGCCCTAATAAGCTACATCGATGGAAAAATAAAAAGTTATCACTCACGAAGGAATGGAAAGTCAAAACGTTTTTGTCACATCCTAAAGACTAAAGTAGACCATAGCATTTACCAACTGAATGTTCCTCACATAACCAGCAGAGGGCAGACCTGTACAATACTTTGCCTTTCTTGCCATTATCTAATTCTGGCATCAGACCGTTTCCTGATGTGCGCTACATATTAACTGAATATCAGCAAAATAAGGTTTTTAAGCTGTTTTGCAAATTTGTGAGTCTCATATGATATGAAACATGAGTGTAGACAATAGCTATCTATCTATCTATCTATCTATCTATCTATCTATCTATCTATCTATCTATCTATCTATCTATCTATCTATTATCTATCTATCTATCTATCTATCTATCTATTATCTATCTATCTATCTATCTATCTATCTATCTATCTATCTATCTGTCTGTCTGTCTGTCTGTCTGTCTGTCTGTCTATCTATCTATCTATCTATCTATCTATCTATCTATCTATCTATCTATCTGTCTGTCTGTCTGTCTGTCTGTCTGTCTGTCTATCTATCTATCTAGTCTATCTATGTATATCATGTCAATTTTGTCTGTCTGTCTATCTCAAATCTATTTGTATCTATCCGTCTGTCTAGCTCATATCCAGGGGCGTAGCTATAGGGGGTGCAGAGGTAGCAGTCGCTACCGGGCCCAGGAGCCTGAGGGGGCCCGAAGAACATGGTGCCACATAAGAAGACACTGGTATTGTAGAAAGTGCCTGCAGGTCAGGTTACACCTCTGGCTGGAGGGAAGGGGTTAGGTCAGGAACTTGACATGGAGAGGTGCCCTTTAAATGTTTGCCTCAGGCAGCACAAAGGCTATGTGCTTCCCGGCCCCTGGCCACAAAGCACTGAGGGAAGAGGGGCCCAAGCTGAACTCATACACCAGGGCCCATGAGCCTTTAGTTACGCCCTTGCTCTTATATATACTTATCTATCTGCAGTATACATCATGTATCTCTTATATCCATCTATTTAGCTTTTCGGGGAGTTTCAGTTGATCGCCCGGCCCTAGAATACACCAGCAGAGGATCTGACACCCACCAATCAGTAGAGCAGAGAAATGGTGTTGTTAGTCTAGGTACAGCGCCATCCACATGGTCTGCACCGCATATCAGCCCTGTTCACAGCGTCCCACAACTTATCCCAGACAAGTGTGCCAAACGCAGCTCTGCTACAATGACAAACTGAGCTCTGCTACATCTGTATATATATATATATATATACTGTATAATGTTAATTGTGGAAAGTCACAAGTAATGGACCATACAGTAACTGTTATAAGGCGCCAAAAGCAGTACAGAGGCTATTAGGAGATTATCCTCAACAGATGAAACATGTTGAGACTGTTCAGTTCTGAGTGAGAGAAGTATTGCCATTTCTTAGAAGAAGGTTCTGGCCATTTCTTCTAAACTCTATTATTTCTGCAGTCGGCATGCGAGGCAGAAAATCTAAGGTGACATTGTCCCATTTTCTTCTAGTCCCGCCACTTGAGCTAATCTTTCCTGTATATCTCCATACTAAAGGCCCAAGGCAAGCGCCGAGGCTCGTGGCCAGATCGGGCTGGCTGGTAGCGCACGTATTCACATGGAACATTAGCTTCTGACACATGGACCGGGCAAAGTCCCCGAGATCATCACACCAAATGCCAAAGACGGAAACCGCTCGGCAGAACATGGCTACAAGAATGTGACTGTATGCTGCAGCAACTCCAGCACCGCACCGTACGAACATGTGCACTAATGATAAATGACCGAGCGAACAGACACACAGCACTGACCCTGTAAAGGGGCACGAAGACTCCCTCAGGGACCCATAGTCCCTACAGGGAAATTTCCCGGTGGGCCGATGCCTAGGAGGCCGCCTGAGCCCTCCTCACGGCTGCGGGTACTTAATGATCTGATCCATCGGCATCTTGGCTGGCGGCCTTATGCATCATTACATAATAAGACACCATTATGACATCATAATCATAATGCATCATTCATCACATGACAACGATGACATCGAAATATATTGTGACCTTATAAGACTCGATTAGGATATCATAATGCATTAAAGGGGTTATCCGAAACTATAAACTGCCCCCCCCCCCCATATGCCGGGCCCCTCACACGGAATATACGGAATATACCCTGCTTCCTGAGCCACTTCCGGTCCCCGCACCGCCGCTGCAGCTTCTCCCCGTGCTCGGATGAAAACATCCGGTGTCGGGGGAGAGCAGCCAATGGCAAGGGGGACGGGGACGAGCCTCCCTAGCGTCACCCCTCCGCAATTGGCTGCTCCCCCCAACACTGAATGTTTTTATCGGTGCACGGGGAGAAGCAGCAGCGGCGTAGCGGGGACCGGGAGCAGCACGGGGAGCAGAGTAAGTATATTCCATGTGAGGGGCCCGGCGTATGGGGGGGCAGTTTATAGTTTCGGATAACCCCTTTAAGAAGTGCACTGTCATAATACATTTGTATAGAGTTTATAAGACACCACAATGACATCATAATGCATAAGTTATGACATCATAAGAGACCGATACGACATTCTAAGGCATTAATACTGAAATCACAAGACACCATCATTTATAAGGCACCATTATGACATCATCATGCATTCATTATGACATCATACAATAATTGTAGAGTTACGCCTTCAGCTTCATTGCTCAGCTTTTGTGAGGACCATAACAGCGTTCCTGGTGTGATATTTACGAATCAGCAAGCTCAGGATGAACAGTGCTTACGGGTTTTGCTGCAGATGGAATTGTGGGAGGGCAGCGAAGAAGAAGTGAAGGACAAGGCAACATGAATATGTATTACTAAGCAATGCCAAACCCGTGACTGCAGCCCATGCGGGGTTTCTGGAACGGCTCTTCACCATATTAGTCATTTACGGCATAAATTGAAGTCTCTGTTTCTCAGTGCTGAGTGTAGAGAGTGATCAACCATGGCTGGAAACCTCAGGGGTTCTTCTGGATCTTTATACTGATGCCCTGTCTTTAGGAGAGGTCATCAATATCAGGTTGGCGGGGGCGACACCTGCACCCCCACCCATAGCTCCAGTATCAGAGGTAAGTGCTGGAGCTCTGTCCACGGTGTAGTGGAGGTCACTGCAGTGCTGCTCCACCTGAAGTGAACTACGTTCAAGGCGTTGACCTGGCCTCCAAATTCACAAACCTTGATCCAACTGAGCATCTGTGGGACGTGATGGAAAAACAAGTCTGGTCCATGGAGGTTCGCACCTTGCAACTTACAGGATCTATCTTGGTGCCGGATACCACAGGGCACCTCCAGAGGTCTTGTGGAGTCCACGCCTCATGGGACCTATCCAATATTAGCAGTTAGCTTTAAGGGGGTTTTTAGCTGGTGACCTATCTTCTGGAATGGGCTGAGCTGCGATACAATAGACGGCGCTGTGCTAGGTGAGCCGAGAGAAGGTTGCAAGTACCAGTGCTGATCGGTGGGGGGGTCCTGGGTGTCAGTCCCCGATCGATCAGATACCGATGACCTATCCAGAGTTAAAAAGTCTTGGAAAAGCCCCTTCAATGTTTTGGCTGATCAGTGTATGACTATACCGAATTCACACATTCCGGTTTTATACAAGAGAATAATAAAGGAGCTTATAGGACAACCAGAGTTTGACCCCTTTACAAGCACCAGACCCACTTCTCTTACCTGTTCATCTGCTCCTGCATCAGATCTAACCTGTGCTCCACTTCTCCGTACGTCAGCTCGTTGTCACCTTCGCTGATCCCCCAGGCTACGTTGTTCAGGGCGTTGGTTATGCTCTGCTGTGGCCTGACGTTTTCTTTCTCCCAGCATCTCGGGCTCGCTATATCTGTCACAAAAAGAAAAAAAAAATAAGACGTCAGTACCTCAATTTTTGTCCTAGATATAGCATGCTGGGGTCTGTAGTTCCACACGACTGCAATAGACATCAGAAAGAGCACATTGTACTATTGAGACATACTGATTATGCAGCTCGCAGAGGACGATATTCAGAAGTATATAGGGGAAACACGGCTGTATTGCTCCGGTATCTTTAGAATAAAAATAAAATAGCTTAACAATGTATATCGATTCCTATATGTATCCATGGTTACAGACTACAAACAAATCCTTTGTAGTCTGATAATCTTGTCATGTGTTTTTGTGTTTCTCTATTTCATCTCCTCCCGGGGAGTGGAGTAAAGGTGGGCATACACATTAGATAGCTGACCCCACACGCTTCATTGGTCAACAAGAATTTGGCATGGGGAGGGGGGGGGGGCGTTTAAAGTTTTGCCTCGGGCAGCAGAAAGGCTTTGTGCTCCCCTGGAACTGGCCACAAAGAATTAAGGGAAGGGGGGCCCAAGCTGAACTCTTGCACCAGGGCCCGCGAGCCTTTAGCTACACCTCTGAATAGTATTGGTGGTTTCTATAAAATGAGCCACAAACTCAGCTCTGCTACATCTATATTTAAAGCTAGCCATAAGCAAATCAACGAAATGGATCTATACAATTTTTTATAAATTGGCAACGATTTCCCTTATGTTTATTGGTGCCGACCGATGGTCATGTGTCGTCCCACATATGTTCCTCTGATGTCCAGCATCACCCTAGTCTAAAATATTGGAGAACTGGTCAGGTCAGGCTGTAATTTAACCCATAACAAATAAACAAATAAACCAGTTGAACAGATATTTGTTCCAGTTAACACTGGTGGGGGGCATCTTCTTCTATCATAGTAAGTCTAAGCTTGTTCTTGTGCCCTAATTCCCTCTGCCAGTGTCGGCAGCAGCAGGCCGGATACCTTTGATGTCCCCTTAAATCTATAGAGAGCAGTTTTAAGGAAAAAAATGTTATTGATCAGCTTTGGTGCAGGCGGCCATGTACATCGTGTATCTCCAGCGGCATTACATACTGCAAGGTATCCTCCGCCTGATTGTCTGCTGTCCATTCCAACCTACCCGGGTGCAGGGTTACACGTCTGTTTCTTACAGACCAGATCATTAGATTCTCTGTTCAAGCCTAAACCTGTACAGATTACAAGGAATTCTATGCAGGTCCCAGCGATATCTGCACACAGCGCACCAGCGGTCTGCAAGGAGAGGGCACCATTGTAGCCATCAGGGACCTTATTTGGCTTGATAAGTAGGAGAAACTCTAAGATATTCTCAAAGGGGTTTAAAGTGGCAGTTCTCCAACGTTCCCAGGGCAGACAGCAGCAGTATGTGGACGTGCCTCCGCGCTGAAGGATACAGAATCTCGTGTAATTTAATAAAAACCAAAGGATGGATAGATAGATAGATGATAGATAAAGATAGATAGATAGATAGATGATAGATAGATAGATAGATAGATAGATAAAGATATATAGATAAAGATAGATAGATAATAGATAGATAATAGATATATACAGTAGATAATATATAGATAAATAAAAAAATAGATGATAGATAGATAAATAGATAGATAGATATGCGATAGATAGATAGATAGATAGATAGATAGATAGATAGATAGATATAGATAGATAGATACCTAGATATGGGGATAGATAGATACAACAACACAGATAGAGCAGCAGAACAGTCAGACTGTGTGAATAGGGTACAACTCCTCAGGGAAGGCAGGCTTCTCCTCCACTGTATAATACGTCCAAAGAACGAAGCAGCACTCCAAATTCTCATGAGGGGGTGATGACCCAATTTATTTCCCAGGCAACGTTTCGGCCTACTCAATGAGGCCTTTGTCAAGATGTAGTAGACAGATAAATAATAGATAGATATAGATATATAGATAAAGGTAGATATAGATGGATAGACAGATAGATAGATAATAGATAGATATAGATGGATATAGAGATAGATACAATGAGAGATAGACAAAAATATAGGCAGATGGATGGATAGATAGATAGATAGACAGATAGTTAGATAGATAGATTAACTCTCTAACTAGATAACCAGAAATAGTTTTGATATAGACAGATAACTACATGGAGATGGACCAGGCATACTTACATTAACCCCTTCACTTCCCTAGATCACCAGAGATACCAGAATTAACCCCCTGTCTGTCCTAGATCACCGATTACTGATCGTGCATGTAGAATATCTCTAAAGAGGAATACTGGAACATTTTCCACAGATACATTAGGGCAGTGACACTGTTGTGCGATATCTAAGTGGCATATCATGTGCCTCATGCAATTTACATCTACTGTATGACAGATTTTCCCGACACGGCTTGATGTAGGAGGACGCGGTTATTGTCTCGTACCTATAGGTCTAGACTTGATAAGAATAATTATGTTTTCTTCGGTTATTATCCGATTCTCTGAGGACGCAGTTATTACAATAAGTCACGGGGGCCACCTTTTTACCAAGAAGACACTGGTTTCTCTTTGTGCTTAGAAGCTTCTCAAAGACAACCTCAGGCTTGCTGTAATTGGATTCCTCCACTATATAAAGCAATCGATAACATTAGACTAGGAGCATACAATTTGCTGCGAGACTACAGCCAAAAATAAATCCTCATCGGGTTTCAATGGAAGTCGCCTGTGTTAAGCTTTATTACATTATTTGGCTATTATCAGGTTTTGTATTCATGTCTTCTGTCTGTAATGTTTAAGTAGGAAAGCTAAATAAAATATAAAAATAAATAAATAAAATATTCTGCGCATTCCAAAAAGACAGATTTGGATCCTGCACAGACTTGATGAAAATGCAGACTTTTTTTTTTGCAGACTTTCTAAATTTAGCACAGACTAAAACCTGCAGTGGGTTGCCTTGGTAAGAGTTGCTATGGCTGCAGGGACACAAAGCCTCATCCGAAATAATTCAGTGGAAAGAAATCTTTCAGTTGGAAAAGTCGATCAGGACAAGTTTGGGAAAAGAAGCTTTTGAGTGAGAGAAAGAAAGAAGAAAACTTGCCTTGCTCCCCAATAACCTGCCCAACGTCATAGGAAATGGGTCAATAAGCAACATTCAGTAACTGTATACAAAATGTTTTGAAAAAGTTATTTATTGTGTGTTCTATGCCTTTAAAAGACATCTGTCAGCAGTTTTGTACCTATGACACTGGCTGACCTGTTACATGTGCACTTGGCAGCTGAAGGCATTTGTGTTGGTCCCATGTTCATATGTGCCCGCATTGCTGAGAAAAATGATATTTTAATATATGCAAATGAGCTTCTAGGTGCAACAGGGGCGTTGCCGTTACACCTAGAGGCTCTGCTCTCTCTGCAACTGCCGCGCCTTCTCCACTCTGATTGACGGGGCCAGGCAGTGAAAATGCCATCATGCCTGGCTCTGTCAATCAAAGTGCAGGGGGTGTGGCAGGTGCAGAGAAAGCAGAGCCTCTAGGTGTAATGGCACCGCCCCCGTTGCTCTTAGAGGCTCATTTGCATATATTAAAACATCATTTTTCTCAGCGATGCGGACACATATGAACATGGGACCAACACAGATGCCTTCAGCTGCCAAGTGCACATGTAACAGGTCAGCCAGTGTCATAGGTACAAATCTGCTGACAGATGCCCATTAAGAACCTAAAGTTATAGATTAGAAAACTGCATAAATAGCAATTCCAAAATATAACCTAATAAACCAGAATCCTTCCCTATACCAATGAGAGTGATTGAATAAGCAGGATGCTGTAGACATGCATGTCAATATTTCTTACCTCGGTAAGACAGGCTTCTTTTCGTAAAGGTGATCTTATCAGAAGGGCACACAGCTTCTTCAAACTGAGGTGCTGGAGTTTTTGGGAAAGCAGAGCTAAGGCCACCAAGTTCTGCAAACAACGGCTTCTGCTCATTAATGGAAGAGGCCAACGAAGACGATCCACTTCTCCGTTTCTCAGCATTCGTCTTGTTATAGGAATAATTTCTCAGGTCATCTATGGAATTGTCTGAACCCTCTTGGCTGTTGTCCTTACTGACGTCTGCAAAATCAAAGGCAAACAGATGAGCAGTGATGACAATAAGCCTGCAGAAGACCCATGATTTCTATAACGTGTAAACCTACACCACGCACACATATGGCACTTACTTCAAAACAGTCATGATTTTTGGAGGACTGAACTGTAAAAGGGAGGGGGATGTATGATCATTTTCTTAATATTTTGGAGGTGCTTGAGTACAATGAGGAACTTAAAGAGCACCTTTCAGCATGATCAACCCTATTAAACCACGCATACTCCCTTGTTAGGCAGCCTTCACATAGTCAGTGTTTGGTCAGTGTATGATCAGTGATTTTCATCATTGATTGTGACACAGAGATAAGGTACAATGGAAATATTTGCCTTTTCTGTGTTTTTGACCTACACCTGGTTTTGGCTCACAATCACTCATGGAAATCACTGAGCACACACTGACCAAACACTGACTGTGTGAAAGTGATGGCCTAAGGGTGATGATGCTGTATCAAACGATCCCTTAGTGGTCGACATCAGTGGCGCCGTTGTAGAGAAATATTTCCCTCAGATCACCGTTTCACCACTGCCTATCCACCAGAGCCACTACTCCCTCACCTTATCCTCAGTCTCTTCCTGACTGGCCCTGTAATCCTGCTCATGCGCCAGCGAGCTGAACTGCACATGCACCAATAATTATCATATGAAATAAAGTGTTAGTAGTTTACCCAGCCAAGGTACTGTGCTGGGAGGATAGCCACGCTAACCAGTCAAGTCCTGGCTGGTTCACCTACCAGTGAGACTGAAAGCCAAGCAAATCGGATTCCTGGCAATCCCAGAGCTAGATGGGTAATTTATGTCTGTTACTCAGTCATTGCCAGTTGCCTGTGATTTTTTTGCATCCTGGCTCCTGCGCTTTGTGCTACCCATTACTACTAAATTTGAACTCCTCTTAATCTGACTGTGGTTTGTTTTCTGGATTAACCTCTCATTTGCTGATTTGCCTTCTACAAATTCTCATGGCATCCTGACTGGCTTGTTTTCTGGATTAACTTCTTGTCTGCTTATTTGGCTTCTACTATTTCTCCTGGTATTCTGACTGTGGCTTGTTTCTGGATTAGCCCCTCATCCTCTGTTTTGCACTATACATCTCTCCTGTTTCTGACCCTGCTTATCTGCTATTCTTTGCAATTCAGTATGATCAACCCTAACAGGCAGCATGACTGGTTTAACAGGGTTGATCATTCTGACAGATGCTCTTTAAAATGCCCCCATTGGTTAGTATGATGGTGCCATTATACTGGACACAGTCATCAATCCAATTCAGCGCCAACACAACCAATCCAAATTCCTGTTTGCCGAAGTATATTGTCTAAACTGGTAGAATCCACTTGACTGCAACTGTGTATTTAACGTTTAATGTCAAGTTGACCTTTGGAACTTCTGTAAATGCTGCACATTGTATTCCCCATTCATGAAAAAGCCACAATATGTCAGACACATAGGGGGTCATTTATTTAGACCGGTGTTTTAGACGCCGGTCTTAGTAATCCCTGCACTGGCAGTGGATCCTCCAAAGTTATTTAGAGGAGCCGGCCTCTTCATAACTTTGGTGCATCCACCGCCGGTATAAATCTTTGCAGATTTAGAAAATTTTCTGCCCCTAAAACAAACCACACACCCTTTTTTAGACCTGGCGTGATTGGGGAAAAGTCGCAGACAGATATACACCAGAAAACTGGTGTATATCTCATAGTAAATGACCCCCATTGTTCCTACCCATTAATGCTCCATCAAGCAAATGGAAAAATCCTACATGAATAATTCAAAATTTGGCGTCTGCAACAGCCATAACTCACAAATCAGCAAAAAACAAAACAAAAACAAAAAAGTTTTTTTGTGCTACAAACAAATGCTCTCAGGTTTCTTCCTCCAGGTGCCAGTGTGCTAATATGAATCGGTACCACACTGCCACTCCTTACTAAAAGAGGTACAACGTATCAGAGGCTGCCTTCCACATGCTGGTTGTTCATTTGCATTCACAGAACATTTGCATAATTGACATTTTTACTCATTTTCTACTTTTATTCTGCATGATTTATACCAGTATGTGTTCCAAATATGACTAAGATGATCTTATTTTTTTCCATATATTTTTAACATCATCTAACAAAATTAAATTTATCGCATTTTGCATCAACCCAAGATTAAGTTTTTCTTTAGCTTAGCACCATATGTTACCATTTCAACAAACTGCTGTCACATAAATAGAGAAAAAATAGCAGAAAAGCACAAAAGGCAAGAGCAACCGAAAGGGGAATTTCCATCTTGTGAAGTGGTTGCTTGGGGGCCGACCCCAGGGATCGCTTATCCTGAGAATGCTTCTGTGGTGTTCCGTGTTTCCGTTCCGCAAGAAGATAGAACTTGTTCTATCTTTTTGCGCAACGTACGGATCGCAGAACCCATTCAAATGAATGGGTCTGCGATTTGCATGTGGCTGCCCTACGGTCGGTGCCGCAGCACGGGCACGGAGCCCTTACGTTTGTGTGAAAGAGGCCTTAGGCTCAGTTACGGGTTAAAAACACTGAACAGGTGCATATCTTTTCATGATATCTTATCTGAGAGTAGGATTCGCTTCTGATTTTGGCTCACCATACACTAACTGCTGGAATTAATTGACCAGATAACTGAAGTGCGAACTCACAGGTCAATGTTAGCGTCAGGTATAATGTATAGATGTAGCCAAGCTAAACTTGACACTGATAACACATGGCACAGTGTTATCTTGGTTATCTCGTGACAAAAGCCATTGAAATCCATTGAAAAGTTAGTTATCTTTTTCTTGCCATTCTTTACTTAAAGCGCTAATCATCAAGTTTAGCTCGGCTGCATCTGCACTAAACCGTTGCAGTGGCCCAAGATTTGCCTCTGAAATAAGTTTTATTCAGATGGAAAAGAAGTCCTGCATGAAGTACTTTAATGATCTCTATCACACGGTAAGTATTTGGTCAGTTTTTGAGGAGAAAAAATAGTGGCCCAGTCAAGGAGTGGGGAGGGTGGTAACAACGAGAGGCGTCAACATAGTGGCCCAGTCACAGAGTGGGAAGGGTGGCAACAGAAAGAACAGTCAACATAGTGGCCCAGTCACAGAGTGGGAAGGGTGGCAACAGCGAGAGGAGTCGACACAGTGGCCCAGTCACAGATGGGGAGAGTTGCAACAGAAAGAACAGTCAACATATTGGCCCAGTCACAGAGTGGTGAGGGTGACAACTGCATGCAGAGTCAACATTGTGGTCCAGTCAAAGAATCGAAGGTGGGGACAGTAGCATTGGCAGTAACAGCACAAAATGGTGGCAGTAGGAGAAGATAGCAGCAGAGGCAGCAGATTTGTGGCATCAGGTGTGTGGCAGCATCAGAATAGTGGGTGAAGAATGTGTCCAAAAAGTAACTGGCCATTTTTCACAATGATCTATCGCTGCATTTCTGTAGTGATGGGATCAGGGGCGTAACAATCGCGGTGCGTCCGCGGGGTGGAGGCGGTATATGGGCGTGGCTGGAGGCGGAACATGGGTCGGGCCTGTAAGGGGGCCCTTGATCTATTTTGCCCGGGGGCCCTGAGGGTTCCCAGTCCGCCCCTGCGCACAGGCACGTCTTCTGAATGTTGCCAGCCCCGCCCCCCAGAGTGCTGCACAGCCACGCAGGGGAGAAGAAGAAGGAAGCAGGGCCCTCACCTCAGTCCGTGTCTGGCTGCCGCCCACAGACAGACATTGGTACCCGACCAGAGAATATAAGCCCAAGGTGTGTGTCACTGCTGCCACCCTGCCCAGTGCCCACTCCAGTATACCCTGTACTGTCATGTCACTCACTGTGCATGTTAACCCTGTACTGTGACTAACAATATAATTAATATGCACAGTGATGTCACATACAGTACAGCCAGCCCAGGGTTAATATGCAATGTGACATCACAGTACAGGGTTAATATGCACTGTGACATCTCAGTATAGCCAGGGTTAATGCAAAGTGTTAATATGCACTGTGAATATAAGCCCTGTACTGTGTTGACAACAAGCCCCCTCCATGTATCTTTTTGGGAGAGTCGGAGAAACGCTGTATCTCTGTCTCTCCCATAGAGATGAATGGAGGGGGCGTGCCGCTCTGAAGCCTAGCAGAGCCGGCGTTCTGGGCGCTGGGCACCAGATCGGGGCGCACCCCCCCAATCAGACATCTTATCTCCTATCCTGTGGATAGAGAATATCTTGTGTTCGTGGGGGCCTCATTTTCGAGTTTCGTCTAAGGCCTCACAAAGTCTAGAGCCACCTCTGGTCATCCCTCTGACGAATGGTGATAATGCGGCTGTCTCTATGCAAGTAACTCAGTATGCATCTGGCCATTTGCACAAGGAAACGGAGGGACTCCCGGCCTCCATCTCCATTGCATACTGCCATGGTCTGTCAGGGTCATTTGCCTGGTCTTCCTCATTCCCCTCGAGCTCCT
Source organism: Bufo bufo (assembly GCF_905171765.1). Classification (NCBI taxonomy): domain Eukaryota; kingdom Metazoa; phylum Chordata; class Amphibia; order Anura; family Bufonidae; genus Bufo; species Bufo bufo. The sequence continues at coordinate 196,461,940 of NC_053395.1, read as the reverse complement.
TATGCTCCTCCTGCTCCTACTTTTCTCTCCTGGTGCTTGGGGCTATAAAACACCTATTGCTGTATACAATTCCTGGGCACTACTGCCCTCCCCCTCATCCTCATCATCCTCCTCATCCTCCTCCTCTGCCAGTTGAGCCCCCACAGGGCTCAGGTGGCCATTAAATGTAGACTCCACGTTTCCTGTCCCCTGGCCAGCCAGATTTATCAGCATCTGTTTCAGGATGTGAAATAGTGGAATGACATCATCCATCCTGTAGTCCTGGTGACTGACAAATAAAGTGGCCTGAGCAAACAGCAGGTGTCATGCAAAAGCTGCCACTGGCTAATGTTGAAGTTACACAGGGGAGTACTCCTGTCTGCCTGCATCATCAAGAAATCGTTCATTGCCTTCTTCTGCTCATATAGTTGGTCCAACATGTGAAGAGTGGAGTTCCAATATGTGGAAACATTGTATATGAAGCAATGTTGAGGAACACTATTGTGCCTTTGCAGCTCGAGGCGGGCATGTGTTTCACAGTAAGAGTGGCTGAAGTGCATGCACAGTTTCCTGGCCATTTTCAAGATGTCTTGCTTTTGGGTGGAAGACTTCAGAAACTGTGTTACAACCAGATTAAAGACGTGCGCCATGCAGGGTGCATGGGTCAGCCCTCCTTGATACAGCACCGACAGAATGTTCTCGGTGACCATGGTTCTGATCTTCAGTTGGCGAGGAGACAGACAGCATTTGATTTGTTGGCTGAATACACGGAGCAGTTACTCCCGATGTAACTCCATTCGCCCAGACTGGCCAGGTGCAGAACAGCGTGACACCATCATGTTCTGCATAGGTGGTATAGTGTAGGAGCACTCTAAAATGTGCCTACAGTGGAGGCTGAGGACAAGGTGGAGGATGAGGACGCAAAGGAGCACATTGGTGCCGGAATCATAGCATAAGAACGCGGAGGCGGCATTGCCATCACCTGCCCAACTTGCTGGTGTGGCTGGGCATTAACCACATTTACCCATAGGGCCGTAAAGGACATATATTGTCCTTGAACATACTTGCATCCCCACACGTCAGCACTGCCGTGAACTGTACCAGACACCGACAGGCTCAAGGACTGGCCTACCTTCTGCTGTATGTATGTATGCAGGGCTGGTACAGCTTTTTTAGAGAAGTAGTGATGCTTGGGACTCTCCACTTTGACTCCGCACAAGCCATCAGTTCTCTGAAATGAGTCAACCACATGAAAAGGAAGGGAGCATATTCAACTTCTGCACTGTTGAATGAGTGCACGCATACTTTTTGCAACTGCCTCGGTGATCTATTGATGGCGAAACGCATGACGAGGAGCAGGAGGAGAAGAAGAAATATCAGGACCAGTAAACAATGGGAAGGAAACACAGCTCTCTTCTGCTGAGGTGGTGGAGCCCTGACTGCTGAAGAAGTGGTGCGAGCCGCTGGAGATGCGTCATACTGTTGTACCACTACATTAGCGCCGTATTTTTCCCAGGCCACTTTATGGTGACGCTGCATGTGTTGACGCAGGTGCGTGGTGCCAACATTGGGACCCTGGCCGTGCTTCACTTTCTGCCCACAGATCCTACATACGGGCGCGCTGATGTCCTCCGGTGACTTGATGAAAAATTCTCACACCAGTGAATATGGTATTTTGCCCCCACCACTGTGTGATGACTGGCTGCCACTGGCTACTTATTTCACACTCACCAGTCTCATAGCCGCATCCCTGACCCCTTGCAACAACTGCTCCCACACGATTGTCATCATCGCTACTTGCACGCCTACAGGAGGAAGCAGCAAACCACTCCTCCAAATCTGGGCTGAGAAGTAGCTGCTAACTGTCCTCAAAAATATCCTCCTTGTTGAAAAAAAGAGCATAGCTGGCGGCATACATCACTTGCCTGGCAGAAGGAGCAGCAAAGTACAAAAGTACATGAAATTACAAAAGTAGATCCAGGTCCTGGTTTGAAAAATGCAGAATATTTTTTTGTGGGACAACCCTTGTAAAAGAAAAAACGTTGCTCCAGTTCTCTCTGAGGCTCACATGACAGCATTCTTGCATGGTTGCGCCCTCACATGACCCTAATTCAAATCACTGCCATCATCTATACCCTTCAGAATTCTTCAGTGCCATGTGGCTGGACTGTGGCCTGGTTCACCATGAGAAGCCGCCATGTCTATAATAAAGTGCCTCAATACAAACACATATTCAAAAATGGCCAAGACTAAAAGGCACAGTCCTGGTATTCTGGAGGTCAACAGGAATTAATTCCCATTGTCTGACTTACATTATTATTACCCAAAAGGAAAGTGATCTATTAGATAAATGCTAGGAAATAATTGCTTTTCAAACGCACAGGCTACAAATACCAGTTTAGAACTGGTACCACAAGCAACTCATGTGGCTACTGGCTAACCTTGGTAATAACAGATGCACTCAGAGGCTCGGACTGGCCCACGGAGAGCAGATGAACCCCCCTGTCTGGCCCTAAGCCATGTTGGGCCCCTAGTCCCCCACACTTAGATACATTGCATACAGTATGTCAACCGGTCTATATCCATAGAAAAACTGAGTACATTATCCGACAAACTACCCGGTGTATTATACATATATCAGGTGGGTATGACTTATAGGAGAAGACGCAGGATGACCAGTGTCCTTTTTCTCCATGGACGCCGCAGGGGCCCCCATAATCAATCATTTTGCTGCCGTTTAAGCATGTGTTGCTGGCTCATATAGCTAGGAGGACCCTAGTGCAAGGCAAGAGCCAGTCAGCAGGATACTGACAGAACAGTCTGAGGCACCGGCTAGGCAGCGGGCTACTGCTAAAAAAAAAAATGCATTTGATACAGTTGTTGGAATTTGGGAACGTTGGTCAGGTGACATTTGCAGTGGACCCCTAAAGTGAATTTTACTGGGGGGCTCTAGGCACCCCAGCTTGACACCGTCCGACCAACACTGGGCAGTATGGACACCCCAGTTATGTTCTGCTATGAAATACTTGCAGGTGCCTCCTTCTCATTCCATCTTAATATACATCCTTGGCTTTTACCGGCGGGCTTAAAACCCTACGGGCTCCCCCATCTGAAATCCATCTAAAACCTGTCATTATATTTGCCAGAGAAAGGTCAGCAAAAGAAGCCAGCGAGTTGTTAATTAAACACTTTTCTCAGCAACTCTGTCAAAATGAGGAGACAATTATGAGAAGCGACGTAACAAGCGCAGAAATTCTGGTTTTCAGCAACAGTGGAGACATTTCACCTGTCATCGGAGTGGTGTCCTGTATGTACAATGGTAATAGATAATGAAATGTGGTAAAAATCCAAACTGGACTGTAATAGATTTGCTTTTACTACACTTTTCTTAACCTCCTTTGCTTAAGCCTTTATTTTCTCATCAACATCGAATCTGTTTTAGCTACCAAATGTTCCCGGGGGTTGGCGCAGTACAGTGAAATGTGTACCTCTGGTAAATTTTTCCATAGATTTGAGGTCCTCAGAATGCCGTGGTTTCATATACTTAGCTCCAAATCCCTTACTAATGGCATACAGTCACATGATAAAATTGTGGCTAATTCAAAATCAACTGTATGCAGAACCTCTCTAAGCTCCCTCTAGTGGTGGCTGCAGAGAGAAAAAAAAACTGCTAAAGCTGACCATTTAGGGTGGGTTCACATATGCGTTGTGTATTCTGTTCTGTTATAACGGAATATAACTGAATTTAAGGAAGGAATGTAAAAAGGAAACCTTTAGAGCAGGGATGCCCAACCTGTGACCCTCCAGCTGTTGCAAAACTACAACTCCCAGTATGCCTGGACAGCCTACGGCTATTAGGGCATGCTGGGAATTGTAGTTTTGCAACAGCTGGATGGCCGCAGATTAAACATCCCTGCTTTAGAGGCATTCTGTCGACATTTGATCTGTCGACAGGACTTTTTTTTCTGTCTTATTTAACGGAGCAAGTTGGAACCGTTATTTGTGCCCATAGAACTCTATTAGTATGGATCAAAACAGAATACCTCTGAAGGGTTCCGTTATGCATTCCGTCCTTAAATTCTGTTATATTCCGTTATAACCCTGTTATATGGAATGGTATAACGGAATATAGAACGCATATGTGAACCCACCCTAACTCTTGTAAGACCTAATTGGCTTTTCCCATTTTGTAAAGTGATGGCATTTCACTAGGATCAGTGGGGCCCAACCTTTGGGACCCCGTCCAATTATTCACTGTTTTTCCCTGCATAGTGGCCTAGGCATTTGCTGTGCAGGCAACTGCAGCATAGCCATGGGACCGGCTGCAGTTCCCTTCCCGGCAGAGTGGAGTGGTACTGTGCAGGGAAAAGTTTGATACGGTCACAGCAAATCTTTGATGCAGTTCCTTAATTCTCAGGATCAGTGGTATTCGCAGAGGTCACTCCACCGCCAAGTCAAAAGTGATGGCATATCCTAGCTATATGCCTTCACCTTATAAAATAGGAATTTCACTTCAAAAGTTTTCTCTCTCTCTCTCTCTTTTAAAGAAGACATTCCATAGTCTGCAGTATTCTTAAAGGGGTTATCCAGGCTTTATTAACATTTTATTTTACCTGAAAATCGCTGAAAGTCACCGTGTAATCCCCTTCCGCCATTGGTCCTTGGTCACTACCAATTTCTGATTATTTGGCTGGAGCTGTGAGATCCCGTGCCTGCAGGTGACTACTCCAGCCAATCATAATGGATGCAGCAACCCTGACATTATAACGCATGACAGCAGAAAAAGTCTCCTCTGAATGCTTCTTTATGATAAATGCTGACCATTAAAAATGATGCTATGTGAACGTGGCCAGTCATGTGGAGGAGCTGAATGTCTAGGTCTCTTCTGAGCCAAACACTGACAGTGATGGTTAAGTTCAATGGAGAGAAAAACTGCAGTTACTACCTGTATGTCGGGGTGCTGGGGCAGCTAGTGCCATGAAATGCTCACCTCGGTCAGTTGTGCAAGAGGCACAACACTCCTACAGGCTCTGAAGGGTGGCCTTGGCAGGCTTCTTGATGCTTGTTCTCCGGTCCGCGATCAGGCCTGATGCAGGGAGGATAGCTGAATATGCAATGAATGGGGGCGCTGCCATAAGACAAGGCACCAAATGATCTATAAAAATGCTGCTTATTGTAGGCAGAACTATTTGTTTTAGGACCGCACAAGCCTCTTTGTCAGGTTAAATACAGGTATTGTATTGAACCCGATGAAGGAACCCGTCTGGCCCTGAAACGTTTTGTTCTGCCTACAATAAACATTTATATAGATCCTTTGGTGCCTTGGATCACAGCAGCGCCGCCATCCACAGCATATTCAGATAAAGGTTATATTGGTAGTTTAGCAGATGTTTGGCCACTGATGTCTATTTAAAGGGAACCCGTCAGCCTGTTTTTGCCTTCCAAACCAACCAGAATTCCTTTATGGTATCATGATGTGGTTCCCGATGGTGTCCTTATCTTCATTTTCTGACTTCTGAATGCACTAAAAATGATCTTTATTCCTCACTCCTGCAATATGCTAATGAGTCATTGCAAACCAAGGAGGTCGGCCTTAAAGTCGCTAACCTCACCCAGACCCTGCCCCTTCTACTTTGACTGATGTGTTCAGTCCTGGGAATGTCATCTCCTGGCTCTCCTGAGATCTCGCCTGGCCTCCGGATATCTTGCGCTTGTGTCACTGTGTAGCGTTGTCGGCACGTGAGCAGTAAAGCTGGGTGTACTCATTCCGGGTTAACTGACACTGGAGTGAATACACCCAACTTTACTGAACATGCTCCGACAGGACTACACACGTGCAAGATATCGGTAGGGGTAACCCGAGTTTAAGATGATAGGACATGATCGGTCATGCGAATTTGTCTGCCAGGTAATTTAATGAAAGTGAAGTCTCATTTGAGCCAGACCTTACTGATTCCTGGACAGTAAATAATATGTCATGTCTACTCAGGACACAGCACATCGATATTGTGGATTGAATAACATTTACAGTATATATATATATATATATATAGAATACAGATGCAAACCTGAAATGCATAACTAGACTAAACTAAAATACCTTCATCTGATCTTCCTTTAAAAGACAATTTCCTTCTTCGAAGTTTGCAGTTCTCTCCTTCATATTCAGTATCTGCTTGTGATCTTAGGAGCGCAGCCTGGGTAATGAAGCATACATGTTAATGACCCATAGATACAACTATCTTATCTGAGCAAAGCATGATATGGTACCAATAAACCTGTTTTATGCATGAGCAGAGTGGAAGATGGGAGGGGTAGTTTTGGTCCTAAGGTTGGTAGTAGTGCTCACAGTGGCCACCGCCAACCCCCCCTTCCCCCCAGCCTGGGCCTGTGCAGTGACTGGAGGGCATACCCTTTCTTGCCTTGGGGCACACCCTACTCTTGGGGCTCCTGTCTGGTGGTGATTTAGGAGCCCTTCATGTGAAGTGGTTTGGCAGGGTGCCAGTGGCTGGCGGATGATAGAAGAGTCAGTAACCAGGCCAGTTGATATCAATAAAAGTCTAATTTTAGTAAAGTGTAGAATAGGAGTAGTAGTACATCCAACAGTAATAAGTCTTAGTTTCAAGTAGTTCACAGAGCAATTCTTCTCCAACAGCAATGTATGGATAGCAGCAATGATGTGGATTGTAGTACTCCTCTCTGCCTGAAAGGAAGTTCCTTGTAAATGTTTCTGTAATTCCCGGGCTGAGGGGAGCAGATTTAAGTTAGGGCTGCTCAAACTGTCTCAAAGTGTGGAAGGAAATGCTAGCAATGTTCCCTCTCACAGCAGCAAAATATCTCTCTGTCATAAATGAATTAATAAGGATATCCACAGCACTCTTCAGTTTATGCAAAAAAAAAATTGATTCTTTTCATTCCATCAGCAGCATACAATGCGTCGTTTCGACTCAAAGAAGTCTTTATCAAGGCTTAATAAAGACTTCTTTAAGTCGAAACGTCGCATTGCATGCTGCTGATAGAATGAAAAGAATACATTTTTTCGCATAAACTGAAGAGTGCCGTGGATATCCTTATTAATTTGCTATCTGAAGGGATCTCTAGCCTGGACCTTTTCTCCGTGGGCACCACTGTTTGGACCTGATTCTTAGGTACCGGGACCACTGGTATGTTTTATCCCATGATGGGATTTGTAGCGCTGCTTACTATTTTGTATGATTCTCTGTCATAAATGTACACAATACCTTACTGACTGACTTGCAGATTCTGGACCTCCTGATTTCTCTTTCTCTCTGAAGCACTTTTGTTGATAAAGTTGTTTCCTTGGCCATACATTGTGTCAGAGATGAAGTTTCTCTGAGCTTGGTCCTAGCTCTGAGGAGCTTGCACAAGTAGGAGGTCCTCCTTCTTTCTCAGCTAGACTCTTACTACACACTAACATGGGGGTGGACCTAGGTCTATCTCCTAACAACTTAAAGGGATAAGCCAAGGTGTTAAGCCTAAACTGTCCATACAGTAAGCAAATACAGTAAATCCTAACAATTACATCAGCAACATAACATTACAACAATTTTCCCTTTGCAGTGACCCTTTTTTATGGCTTTTTATATTTTTTGGGCTAAGCTATGTAATGTATAACCATAGGACATAATATCCTGCATCCTCCTTACATAATCACCCACAACACACAGGCTACACTTGATTTTCTGTTGGTTTGACAATATCATCCAACATCACAGTTGCATGGCTTCTTTCTCCACTTTCTACAGTGCAGAATGGGTCAAGACTTTTCTAGCAAATCAAAATATGAGATCAATATCCAAGCTCCAACGCTGAAGCTCCAAGTTGAAGTATATTCAAGATATATTTAAAGATAGTGTTCTAGTAATACTAATAGTAATACATACTAAATATAGAAACGATACACACCTTTGAGATTTCATCTCTTAAATTAAAAGTCAACTCCAGATTTGTGAGAAACTGATCTGAAAATTCTGGATACATATCCAAAACTTCCAAAAGGTCATCTCTTTGGATTTTGTGCATGTCACAATACGTCAGAGCTCGTACATCAGCGTTTGATTTTCCAGGTTTGGCATAAAGGTGGACCATCTCTCCAAAAATATCATTCTTTCCTGAGGGGAAAAAACAAGTCTTTTAAAATAAAATATATCACCCCCTCAAGACGGCAGCTATTATGTGAGCCGAAACACTGCTCATTAGTATAAAGACTATTCATTCAGCCCAATGTGATAAATAGTTCTCATGCATAAATTGGATGCATATATACCATAATGCTTAGTAAAAAGACAAGAAAAATAAAGAATATGTAATATGAAATACCACTAGTCTACTAAGAAATTCCAATAAACAACTGGAACAATAGGAATGGCCACTGGGCCACCAGGATGAATAACGTACAGAATAACCAAGCATGTAGTCTACGTCACCACATCAGCTAGTAGGCTACTTTATGTTTCAGTCATAAATGCCCAGTAGAAATTCTCTTCATGAAACACCCCCGTCTATATGCCCTGTTAGGCCATAAGAACTTCATAGATGGGGTTCCTTGCCCAGGACTTCCCTCTATGAGTCAGAACAGGGAGCCACACTATATGTATGGCTCCTGTTCTGCAGACCACCATGTAATACTACATTTCCCTTACAGTGACTATGGCCTCCACCTGCAAAATCAGTTGTTTGCCCAGGGTGCCATAATTGGGACAAGGGATTATCAGCTGATTCCCCTGGGGTTTGCATTCTTAAAGGGGTTTCCTCTGATGAGACAACCACAGTAAATCAATAAAATAATCCTACAATGACATATCCCTAGATCATAAGCAAGTTCCACTAAATCACTGGAGCAATACAGTCTACTTGGTCCTGATTGAAGAGTGAGTCACCGAGGATGTCCAAGGAGGTCCATGGTTGTAGACTAAATGAAAATTAGATACTAAATCACTGCATGTAAGGAAATAGACACTGTGGGGCAGATTCCTCAAGACTGACGCTTCATAGTCCACTAGATGCACAACATTTATTAAGAGGCACAGGCCTCTTACTAAGTTTGGCTAATTTTCTGGTAGTCTGTGCGTCAAGGTATCAAGTCTATGTCACCCAGAGACCAACATTTGTAGAAACTCCCTGTCTGTTTAAAGGCAGCATGAATCTGTCCCTGGACATTGGGTTAGGAATAAATTCAGAAAAAGACTTGCATGATCCAATGCCTTGATGAAGCACATTATTCATGAAATGCGTTGCTGGAGGACGCCATGGAGATTTTAATATGCTAAATTAAAAGTTATGTTTTACTGTCAAGGCGCTGGATCACACAAGCCTTTTCCTATGTCAGCTATGAGCTGACGTAGATCTGAAATATAATTTCCGCCACGTTCTGTTACGCCCCACCATTTTTATCATCTTATGGTGGCGGTGCACCATAATTTGTGACTTTATTACTCCATAAAACTGGCATTGCAGCATTGATGGATCTGGCCCTACATATAAAAATCCGTTGATTGTAACCAACTGATTGATCTACCCTTGCTTTCCACATTGAAAGGTACAACTTAGGGGTCAACTACTTCTTTTGTACTTTTAGTTTATTGAAATGGGCTGTTCAATAGTCTTACCCTCACCTGATTCAATTGTGCAGAAATAGGAGAGATAAAGCAGAACATATTAAACTGTGGCACAGAATGATGGTGCTCTGTGCACCAGGAGCTGTAATCTAATGGTCCACATGATCGTCCTACAGTAAACCTTGACAATTTGCTCAAAAATCGAAAAATAACAATACTGCTTTTCATCGGATCTACAGGAAACCCAGAAGATCTTACCTAAAATTGCCACTACTATGTCATCTTTCAGAATCTCAATAGAGCCCCTTGACAAAAAATACAACGCCGTGAGCACATCTCCTGAGTGGACGAGAGTATCTCCGGGGGGCGCATGTGTGGTTTTAAACTTCATAGCCAAGGCTCGTAGACATCCTTTACTCGCTCCGTTGAATGCCTTGCAGTTCTGTAGCAATGTTTGATTGAGATGCAGGCAAATATCTGCTTGCAGGCATTCTGGGAATCCCTTGAGTACCTGGGAATACATAAATTGTAGAAGAGCAATAACTTGATGGATTAGAAAGACATGCAACACCAGGAAACAACCAGTGACGGGACACTTCGGGGTAAAATAGCAGATTTTCCATTGGTCAACTAGTATAACTTTCATAAGTATGCAGGGGAACATCTCCACATGTTGGCAGAATTTGGACAATTCATGTGGTGCACAATTTTTGGAGTGATTAGTGGTACAGTTTATATAGATAAGTATATTTTCTATGGTGCAGTTTGTCTCCCTTGAGAACAAAGAACTGGACTGTTGAATTTCAACATGCCCAATTCTTTTTTCCCCTGATATAAATCAAACAGAAGTTAGCTGGACACACATTGCACATTAAGAAAGTCATTTGGACTCCTTAGTCTATTGTGTACGACCACCTTTAAGTTAAAGGCCCTGCCTCCTGACCCTTACTTAGTTGCCAGGACCCTGAGGACTCTCTCGGTTTATGCTCATACAATGTACAAGAACCCTAGGCATTAGACCTATGAGTGACCTTTGATGTGTCCGCTAGACGGCTACATATGTCCCCAGTTCATGTTCACTCCATACAAAAATAATAGGTGAGCACAAATCCATATATTTGGAATCAGGGTTTAGTCCCAGTTCACATGTAGAGCAGAGTAACGGAATGTTCCAGTAAGTTCATATGCCTGGTAGGACTCACCAGTACCTCGACCAGGATATATGTTGAAAGTCACCAGGTCTCCTTTACAGTCTTGAACTGAAACAAAGTAAATGTTGCTCTCCTCTCTTCAGCCACTGAAAGGCTTCTATTACACAGGTCACTTGTCTCCTCCACGTTCCCAATCCTCGACAAGTATAACCGAGGAAAATCAAATGTAGTCTGCTCTATTGTAGGGAGCAAAAATAGTGTCTGACTGCCAGGAAAGGTTAAAAACCATAAATTTATTTGCCCTACTCATAAAATTCTAGTATAAAACAGCTTATCATAAAAGCATGTCGGCTCTACGCAATTTGCCCAACCCAGGGTTTCGTCCTCTCATGGCTTCTTTCGAGGCATGACCATACTGGAATTTTGTGAGTAGGAGAAATAAGTGTATGGTATTTAACCTTTTAAGGCTACTTTCACACTAGCATTTCTATTTTCCGGTATTGAGATCCGTCATAGGATCTCAATACAGGAGAAAATTTATTGTCAATGGGGACAAAACATAACTGAACAGAACGGAGTGCACCAGAATGCTTTCCTTTCCGTTTGGTTGCGTTCCCATGCTGGAAAGCCAACCGCAGCAAGCTGCGGTTTTCTTTCCGTCACAGAATGCAGAGCAAAACGGCATGACACACAATGCAAGTCAATGGGGGACGGATCAGTTTTCTCTGACACAATAGAAAATGGATCCATCCTCCATTGACTTTCAATAGAGTTCATGACGGATCCGTCTTAGGTATGTTAAAGATAATACAACCGGATCCGTTCATAACAGATGCAGATGGTCGTATTATCAGTAACGGAAGCGTTTTTGCTGATCCCTGCCGGATCCAGCAAAAAAGCTAGTGTGAAAGTAGCCTAACCAGTCTACACTATCTCTCTCTACAATAGAGCAGACTACATTTGTTTTTTCTTGGTTAGGGCGCCTTCACACGCTGGAGATTTTGTTGTAGAATTTTCTGCATCTGAAAATCAGTTCCATTCATTTGAATGTAGCGGCAAGCACATGGATTTCTGCAAGCCCCATTCAGGTGAATAGAACTGATTTTCAGGCACGGAAAATCCTGCAACAAAATCTGCCTCGTGTGAAGGTGTCCTTATACCTGTGGAGGATTGGGAACATGGAGGAGATAAGTGTGCTGAATAGTGCTGAGTGAATCGAACTCCACGAAGTGGAATTCGATCTGAATTTCAGGGAAAATTTGATTCGCCGTGAAGCTGAATCTCCTCATGCTTCGTAGTAACGAATACATTTTTTGAATGGTGGTAAAAAATAAAAAAAATCATACCTACTTCATCTGTTTGAGCGCAACAATGACGTCATAACGGGCCACGCTAGACCTTCAATCAAGATGGCGGCAGTGGCGATCAAAAGGATGAGGTAAGTAAAATTTTATTAATTTTCTATTTTTATATGTTACGCACTAATATCAATGTCAGATGCCCCGATCAGCAATGAACGCGGCATCTGAGGGGTGAGCAATGACGGGGAGCGGCGCACCCACTACTTATAAAGAAATGCGCTCTGTGATGAAGTAATTCGTCACAAAGCAAATTATTTTTATTTTGAAACAGCCAAATCAAATTTTTCAAACCTTCACCCCTTCATTTTCCTTTTACCCTGCTTTTCCACACTTGACCTCTGTGTCTTTACTGTAGAAGTCTTGACAATTACTATTTATTGGGTTTTATATATGGGCCAATAAGAAAAACTCCAGCTGAGAGGCACTGTTCCCTTTGATCAGTGATGGCGCGTACAAGAGACAGGGTTGCCAACCTGAATCATTATTTTTTCTTGGCCAACTTATCCAAAATTCAATAACGGCTAAAGTTTTTCACTGACAAACTGAAAAACCATAATAAAATAAAGATGATAAAGGTTTTAAGCAATATATGTCTATATCACAATATATGAGTTCATTATCAACATTCAGAAATCACAAAAAATCACTGAATCACCATTAGTCTGTAAAAAAAAAAATAATTTGATGCAACTATTTTTTTTCAAAGGTACTAGAAAATAGTCCTCTTTTTATAGACTATCCAGGAATTTGCAGACAGTTGTCAAAACTGCTGACAGCCAGAAATCAGGGGACTGGCAAAAATATGCCACACAAACCCTTCTCTTCAGTTTATATTATATTTCTAATAAAGCACAAGAGTGAGGAGGTCTGGCTTTATTACCCTCCAGTTGTATTTTCTGTAATGGACAAGTAGTAATGGTAATGTAATAGTAAAGGTAATGTCCCATGAAGAATATTCTACATTTTCCAAACCAGGACCTGAATCTGAATATTTTGGTAATGCCATATAATTAAAAATGTAGTATGGCCACTGAGTTATTCAATAAAAGGTATCTGTACTGTGCCACCTGCTGTTTGTTATTTTTCTTATTTGTCTGTCCTTCTCAGTAACAGGTGGTCACACATGCTCATTTCCATCCTTTAACTGCCACCAGCTGGATCTATCGTTAGAAGCTGTGGCAGTTACATGGTGAGAGCTGCAGCAGAAAGGACACATCCCCTGAAAAATAACACACACCCTGAGAAAGGACATGCCTCCTGACCTGCCAGCCCGAAATTTAGCAGCAAAATTGGAGCAATGAATGGGGAGATCTCTGGATCTGAGAGATTGTCATGTACTATATGATGTCTGATTTTCATTTTTAACCCATAAAATTCAACTTACACATAGCTATTGACCGAAACAATCCAACAAGGGAGGCCACCATACACATTAGATGGTCGGCTAAACCCGACAAAAACGTCAGGTTCAGCCAACATAGATCGAATGTGTTTGACTTTAGGGTTTCTCTGCATTTAGGCTTTTAAAGGACCACGTAGGAAATACAATTCTATAGTAACTCAGCACAAACTGGATAAAAGACAAAGGCTCTCTATTCATAAATTTTACAAGATGCGTTTTCATATTTGATGAAGTTCATTTTAGGCACTGTGACCCCCACCATGGAAGAATCTATATATACCGATGATAAATAAAACATATTTTACTTCTACTTGTTCAGCGTCAGATATTTCTAAAACCCAAAGACTCTGCTTTCCACTAAAGTGTCCATTTGAGAATCACTGAGAAGGAAATGCATTTAACCAAATCAACGTTGCTGATGGATTTTCATAGTGCCGACCCTGAATGCAGTTCTTGAGCTCATGATTTCAGACACACACCCCTAGGGCAACTTCCATTGAAAGCTAATTAAGCCAAGACTGTTTTTGGAATATGAGAAGGAACTGGAGCATCTGGAAGAAAACCCCATAAACAACCAACTCTACGCAAATGTTGCCTTTGTCAGATGTGAGCCCATAGTGAACCAATGATCTCAAATGTGAGTCCTAAATGGGCCCTGCTACTGCTGGACCCAGTTGTGGTAGACAGGCTGTGGGCATTCATTTAAATGGGGCCACAAAAGATGTAGACAGCAGAACCTGTGCTGTCCGCATCCGTAGTTCCGTTCCACGGCCCCGCAAAACAGATAGAGCATGTCCTATTCTTGTCGGCGGACAAGAATGGGCATTTATGTCATAGGGCCGGCCATGTGCAGTCCCTAAAATGTGGAACGTACATGGCCGGTATCTGTGTTTTGCGGATCTGCAATTTGCAAACCGCAAAACACTTACGGACGTCTGAATAGACCCTAATATGCAAAAAAATATCCACACACCCACAGCCATAAAACCCAAACGTAAATTGGACAGCTTATGCCTCCTTTGGGTAAATGGGGGCCTATGGACACCTGTGAAACATACAATGGGGGCTTACCTTATATCTATACAGCAAATGGCTACTGCAAAATGCAAATGGAAGCAACTGCAATGTATAATCTAGTTATTTCAAATTAACTCTAAGCAAGTCCATCATCATAGACAAAAACGAAGATTTTTTTTTTTTTAAGTACATAGTTTAAAGAAAAATGCCCTAATTAAAAAGACAGTAGCCTCCTAAAAATTAAGTCCTAATAAGATCTAAATAGAGATCTATATTTCTTGGGTTAATAAAAGTTCCAGTATGAGGTCGCTCCTATCAGGGCATTTCGTTCAATTTATTCTGTAAAGGGCACATCATTGGGTAACTAAGGGTCCAGGGTATGAATCCTCCTCATGGGCCCTTAGCAACAGCCCGGTACAGTTATCCTCTTTTAAGCCAGTTTTCTAGAGTAAAAGAACACTGAAATATTTTCCAGCCAGGGGCATCAGTACAGGCGCACAGACTGACGGATGTGGTACCTAACAACGGCTCTACGCAGGAATATGAATTAGGCGCAGCCTACGGCTGCACACCACCGGTCCATGATAAATCTGCCCTACTGTTACTATGTTGCAATATATCCCTCTGACTATCTTGGGTTATCTTTGATTATCCCTCCGTCTTTCTAAATTTCACCTCATTTATCCCTCCCCCCCCTCTCCCATCCATCCCATCCCCTGTCATAAGCATTTTAAGAATTTTGCTAATAAAATTTAGTCTGATAAAAAAAAACATTTACATTTTTCTCTCTCTTTATTTACAAGAATTATTTCACAACTTCCACAATATTACCTATAGGGGTCACTTTTCTGGGCAATACTTTCATGGAAGCCATAATTATTCCCTCTCCCTGAAATATAAATTTTAAGTGCCTGACTGGTCCAGAAACCACATTATCAAACTCCTGCTAGACATCAGGAAAGTTCACCCTTCTAAATGGATCAAACAGATTTGTAACCTTTAGACAGTCTCACTAGAGACCAGCCAACTTCAGAGCTATAAGAAGATACAACCCTGCCGGGCTATACTTTGAAAAATAAGTTTATTCCTGGTTTTATAGAAATACGTTCACTAGGGAACAGGCAACTATTGGCAGGCAAATAGGGAATTCATCATTATTCATATGAGAATATGACAGCTGACATATTTAGAAAACTTCTAGAGACCACCCAACGACAGCCACATGTTGAGGTAATAGCAGGTAATATTAAAATAAAAAAAGAATGCCACTATGAATGTGAGGAGTTTGGAAGAGAGACGTAACAGTGAATAATATTAACATCGGTGCTCATATACCAGCCTCTCACTGCTGACTTCCTGTAGGATGGAACAGCTGTCACAGAGCTGTTTTCTGGCCCAATGCTGTCATACAGCCTACGCTTCAAAGCTAAGTTGTATAAGAGTGTGGTCAAGAGGAAGCGAGTTTTAAAATCTTAAGTTTTGCAAATATTAGTGGTGATTTTTTTTGTTACATGCAATCATGTCATTATTCATGTTACGGCATTGTGTGTGGAACCACTGTTTCAACCTACATATTTGACTTTAGGCTACTCCTAAGGGCATTATACTGGCATACCCCTGGTATCCACCTTTTAAACCCTGTACAGGGATCTGGATGTTGCTGCAGAGGAACCACAAGGCCTCTACCTCCTGGAGTAGTCTTTGTATGATTGACAGCTGACCCACGGAGGTCACGAGACACCTGTGCAGGGGTCAGGTAAAATAGTAGTCAGGGACAGCCTGAAGTCAGGGCAGGCAGAGTACATGCTATACCATAAATAGTCTGAGGTCACGACTGGCAGAAAAGTGTGAATATGGAGATCAGGCACAGGTCAGGTCAGGCAGCAGAGGGTCAAAATTTGGAAAACAGGCAGAAAGTCAGTAAACAGGCAGGCAATAGAACAGCACACCTTTGCAGGATACTAACAAGCTAGGAAAACTATTGCTCAGGCAGGTGCCTTCAGTACCCCATGGCAGCAAGCAATAGGCTGAAGCATATTAGGGAGCTGGCCTTTTAAGAGTCGGAGGAGCGGTGTGTGCCCCACGGGCAGAGGAGGAGAGGCCTTGCCAGCAGCCAGCAGGCAGGCCACAGCTTGCATGGAGAACCACAGGAAAGAGGAGAGCAGTGAATGGGTCCATCCACACCATTGGGATAAAGAAAGCCAGGACTGGTAAGTTAAGCAGTGTTGATCCCGGGCCTCTGTAACAATTGGTTGTTTATCCTTTGTATTATAAATTTCTAAGAATTAATAGAAACTAGGACACCTTCCTAGCTTTGATTCATATTACCAAACACCCTCTGACTTGTCTTCAAGAAGTTCTAGTTATAAATGGCTACCCTCATCTTCAAACTGTACCCCATTCCAAATTAATATATTGAAAATCAAATTGCATTTTCCAAAATATATAGTTTTCCAGACAATGAGCACATATGTGCACCATAATAGGCAAGCTGTTCTGGTAATGTTGGAAACAATTGACCTAAAGAGGACCTGTAACACAAAAATGCAATGCAATTTGACAGCACCATGCTATGGAGCAGGAGAAGCTGGGCAGATTGATGTATATTTTTATGGGAAAGATTCAGTGAAACTGGTAATTTATACATTTATAGCTTTGCTTTTTCCACTTCCTGTGAACAGCTATCGGTACAGGAGGGAGGGATTATCAGTGATTGACAGCACTGTCAGTCACTGATAACACCTCCTCCCTGTACCGAGTAGCTCTTAGAAAAGGCAAAGACATAAATGTAAAAATCACCAGTTTTACTGAATCTTTTTCCACAAAAATATATATCAATCTGCTCAGCTCCTTTTTTTTTATGACAGTTCCTCTTTAAATCTATAACAAATAAGTCCATAAAGTAGACCATAAATGGCTATGACTTCAGACCCCTAAAATGATGACCCTGTATGTCAGATCTTTAATTGAATGTCAATGCCATATGCCTTGATCTTGTTCTAGGATATATCTTTGTGCTTTAGTTTGCTCGACATGATGATTTTCATAATGTTGCCATGCATGGCAGGTCACCAATACCAACCAACCAACTGTGAATCTAATTGGCTACAGATGACAATATACTGTGCACAGACAATTGAAAAGTTAACAAAAAAGGGCACATGCACACATCTGAGGATATGGAATCAACAGTCAAGTATAGACTATACATGTATATGTTTGGTAATAGTAAACATGTAAGTGGCATCGTTATTTAGGGTCAATGACTTGAGTTATGAGTCCAACACAAGATGGTCTTGGTATGGTGAAATGTAGGTCATCTGTATAGTAATGCCACCCTAACTATGAAATCAGTATTTACAATTATAAGTGCCTCCTTCGATGATCCTCCTAATTCCTGCTAAATAAGAGTGATTTTACTGTGTTTCAGCACCAGGCCAGAGTTACTGTGCACTCCCCGTCAGATTGTCATCACCATTGACTCTCAGCTACTATAGCTCACCAGCTAATACACTATGAAGATACTAATTCCTGTAATTTGTGTATAAGCTTCTGAGTTGGTCTTACTGTTTTTGAGTACTGTATGCCATCTAGTCCTGTTCCAGCCTGTTGGTTCAGTTCTGGTTCTTGTTTTTGAGTTGTATTATAAGGTTATTTTTAAGTACTGATTGGTTCTGTCCCCTTTAATTTTGTCTCTTTTGTGTCTCTGAGTGATCTTAGAGACACATCTCAGGACATCCGTGATGCACACCGGGAGAGACTGAGGTGTATAACTCTGGTTACACATACACATTAGGGGGGACTCCACTTGGAAGTTTATCCTTGGTAGGATGTAAGTATTGATTTGCCCCATCTTCTGTACACCCTGGGGTGTTGGTCATGTGTTATAACGTGGTAGACTGCCATGTTTATAGCATGGGTGACCAGATCCCTACCCCTAGGCTAGTGATGTTTATTTACTTTTAATTATTCTGCATGTGATTTGTCTATGTTATCTTATATTTAATCACACTTAGTAATTATATTTATTCACTTAGCCTGTATAAGCTTATTCATTCACAAATAGTCAAATTCACATTTTAAAACACAAGTATCCCTCACTTACCTACCCCACAGACTCTTCTGAAGCTATCTCCAACCTAAAAATCATCATGCTGAAAAGCATAAAATACCTAGCAGAGAGTACCAATGTGAAGCAAAGGATTGCTTAGATTCTCTATCTTTGTTTTGGCACTATCAAGTCTGTTTCTACATTGTTATATCATGTTTATGCCTTCAATCATAATGTGGTAATTCAGGGCTCAAAATAAACAACATAGTCCTCCCACAACTAATCCTATATGTGCAGGGGACTATAGAACCACTTCGGTCCAGTTGTCTTGGCTAAATCAATAGTTGCTGAGAAGTATATACAGACCAGGATCTTCCAGCATTGCCGGCCGCATATGCGTTCCAATATGCGTTCCAAGGACCGGAAGTGACGCATCGCGTCATTGCGATGCGGTCCACTTACCGGAAGTGCCTTCTCTTTGGCGTCCGGAAACACGTGTCAGCACCAGCGCTTAAAAAGCAAGCGCTGACACACTGCCATGAGCCCTCCAGTCTCCTAGCATACGCGCTGCACCTTCCACAGGGCCCCCCTCTGTCTGGTGAGTACATAGCATCATTTACACCATGGACCTGTTTTGTTCTATGTAAAGCACCGATTGACATATAACTAATTTATTATAGATCAGTATACTACTGCTATGAATGTCTGACATACAGTGTTTATATCTTCAGATTTGCATAAACACCTGTGTGAGTACATAACATTATTTACACCATGGACCTGTTTTGTTCTATGTTAAGCACCGATTGACATATAACTAATATACTATAGATCAGTATACTACTGCAATTAATGTTTGACATATAGTGTCTATATCTTCCGATTTGCATAAACATCTGACATAGAGTACCTTTTACCCTCAGACTCCATCATATATACGGACAAGAGGTACATATCTGTATACACAGCGCCATCAAGTATGCTAAGGAGCTAAGTACCATCTCTTCTCTTTTTTTAAGCACCATCTTTTTGCTTTCTTCATTCCCTACGTATATTACATTGTCATCACCTCCTGATGAGCTGCTGTATGCAGCCGAAACGCGTTGGGGTCGTGTCTTTATATTTTTTATATTAGACTTATTCTTTTTGTTTTGTTCACTGGATCAATATTTCCCGATCCAGCTTTTCTAAGTAGGGCATCACTAGGGCCATATCTAGGCCTAGGTACGGGGGCAGGGTGTCTCCACTATCAGGGGACATCCCTGTGCTAAGGACATAGTTCCATAGGGTCGTCTAGGGAGAGTAATTTTCCACAGACTTACCCAACATTACCCCCGTCCTTATAGTGATTCAGTATTTTACCACCTATCTATAATAGGAGGTTCGTTTTTTTTATACATCAGAGCATCTGAGCATATCGACCACTCTTGCTCATACCCATTTATTAATAAAGGTATCAAGTTTCCTAATTAAGCACGTTAATTTTCAATTTTCTTCCAATCAAGTCTATTCAGGTCTTAAAGGATCTTTCCATGTTCTAGATGTTGATGACCTAGCCTCAGGATAAGTTACCAAGATCAGAAGGGAAAGGGTCCGACACTTGGCACCCCCAGTGACCAGCTGTTCAGTGCCGGAAAAAAACACAATGGACTAAGCTGGAAGCAGAAAGCTCTGTCCACTGTGTAGTGGCCATGCTGGTTTCCTGCAGCTTAGCTCCCATTCAAGTGACCCTGCATGGAGACTATACAGTGAATGGAGATTTCTGCTTCCGACTCTATTCACTATGTATTTATTTTCCGGCACTGGGTGTCTGTTGAAAACAGTTGATCAGTGGGGGTGGGGGGTTGGATCGCCACTGATCTGATGTTGATGACCACTCCAGAGGGTAGGTCATCCATATCTAGAACCCAGAAAACCCTTTATTATTAGCAGTTATATAAATAGCTACAGTACTGTATATGTCTAAACCATGTTTCCTGCCGTTCTTTAATTATACTGTAGGTAACCATAGAGTGTGCTAATTGCTGAATAATTTCACAATAATTGGCAGAAACAACATTTCAGAAATAAAAGATTAATGTAGAGTACCAATTATCAATGCTGAAAAATAGCCTAATGCCTGAAGGAATGGTGATTTTTTTTTTATTGTTCTCTGCTTCAGTAAACAGATACATAAAAATCTAAATTCAATTACTTTACTCACAATGTGATCCATCTTTCTGACAATTACGTAAAACTAGATTTCCAAACACATAATATAAAAACATAACCGTTTATTGTGACTATAGCATTTAAAAAAAATAATGTCGTGAAGGGAACCTTCAAACTTTAACATGTTTTATTTTGCACTTACATAAAGGATATGTCTATCTTGGCAAACAATTATTCTTTATTGCTGCAATCGACCTAAAATTGTAAAAAATGAATCAACTTGGCAAATAGTCTTGAGCAACAATTTAAAGGTGTCCTACCGCTTTGTGCCTACAGCTTCTATGCTGACCTATATGTCTCCTGGGCTACAGACTACAATTACATCTTTGGTAGTTTGATCCCGAATTCTTTCTCCATTCCATCTGTACCCTAATTTGAGATAAGTCAGGAAGATGGAAGGCATTATGACTGCAGGATCAGACTACACAAGACTTTATTTGTAGTCTGTAACCACGGGGATACATAGGACTATACAGGAGCTGATGGGGCAAAATGATTAACCAAGACTATTTGCAAAGTTGCTTAATTTTTTTTATATTACATGGACTAGACTAATAAAGAAAATTTCTGCTCCCCTGCTATAGATAAAAATTACTATTGCCAACACTACAATAGCCCCTCTGTGCAGACTTTCTGTACTGCTGACTCTACTATAATACTACCGCATATCACTAGTGAGAGCCTTGGCCTCCTCGCAGCTCACAAAGCACAGTGCTATCAATTGTATAGTGGCTGTGCTTGGTATTGAAGCTCAGCCCCATTCACTTGAGTGGGACTGAGATTTGCCTAGGCCATGTGACCAATGAACGTGACGTCACAGGCCTAGGACGAGGCCTCGGTGCTCTGCTTCTTCAAACAGCTGATTAGCGGGGGTCCAGGGAGTTGAACCCCACAGATCAGATACTGATAACCTATCCTGAGGACAGGTCATCTGTATTAAACACTCAAACAACTCCTTTATCCCTCACCCATATACTTATCTTTTGAGATAAGTATCTCTTTAAATCATTTTACATCTTTCCTCTGTTGCTGACCATTCTGACCATTTAAACTAAATTTAAATGGTCAGAATGGTCAGCAACAGAGGCAAGATGGTCACCTTACTGTGCCACAATGGCCATTATTACTTGATAACACCCATTCAGGTGAGAACAAACATTTCTTCTATGCAGAAACCATGGCAACTTCTACTCACACAATGTTACTAGTGTTAAAAAAAATTCAGAGTTAATTAACACAGATTGTTGCAATCAACCCGCTAATTTCTATGTAAATGGAGTCATTTTAGTCGTTGCTAACTATTTTTACAATATCTGTAAAACCTGATACGGTGCAGGGTGTAGCAGCTCTAAAAAGTTTTGACAGGTGAATTCAAGCTTTGCATTATGTGACATTATCACTTCTATTTTTGTATGTACACGTTGTATGACACTGCAAGGGAACGGTGCATGATAAAGAGCGTCTAATTATACAGCAGGATTCCTGAATATTTCTGTCTTGTGCCGCAGTATGCTTGATTATCTACAGAAAATCCATGACTCATCAGATTACCAAACACATGGCACTATATGGCTGTGTTCACACGTTGCTTTGTATCCCAGTTGACTAGAACAGTGATAATTAACAAACATTAAAGGGCTATTTAAATTTAAAGGCTATGTACACCTTCAAGGGCAATCTTTTTATGATTTCATTTTATACATTTTGGGCTAAAAATCTTTTTATCAATTGATTTTAAATAAAAATATTGAGCTGTTCTGTCACAAATAGTTAAATGTTTTTCCTAGCTGTGTGAATCCTACGTTTCACTTTCACTTTTGTGCCAAATCATTATCTCTAAATTACTAAATGGTTCTAAACACTTATTTAAGCCACATTATTATTGGTTAGATAAGGATTGAGCTATAATGAGTGTTTATAAGGTCAGAGATCAGAGATAAGGAGCCTGTCAGGATTCGGCTACAAGAGAATCTCAGCCATGTACAGAGAAAATAGCTCCCAATTTTTTTAATAAAGCCCAATTGAAAAAAATTAGTTTTAGCTCTAAATGAATGAAATTATAAGAAAATGCCCCCAGGTATACATAGCCTTTAAATAAAAAAAATGATGTAATAAATTTAGATCATTGATACCTCACCGACATTCCGATGCTCCCGTTTTCATGCTTGCTGAGTCCCCTGACAGTCTTTACTTCCAGATGGCTCCCTTTTTGGCATATCATGTGACCAGAAAAAAGCAAACCGAATCGATTCATTCATCATAATTAGTTCTTCACCTCCGAGGACTGTCTCTGCTGCTAACAAAACTCCCCTGTGCCACTACATTGACAGGGCTGGACATCTCGATCAGCCCTGACAATTTCTGCTCCTCTGCTCTGAGTAGTGGCTCAAGCGCAGAGGCTCTGCTTCTGCTTCCTGAGCACTAACTGTTCATGTGCCACTACTTACTGTAGAAGTGTAGTGTAGCACATGCACAGTTACTGCTTTAGTATCGGTGGCATAGACTCTGCGCCTGTCGTTACTTGGAGAAGCGGAGCATGACCGACATTGTCAGGGCTGAGCGAGATGTCGGGCCCTGTTAATGAAGTGGCAAGGGGGAGCTTTGTCAGCAGGGAGGATAACCCCTTGCAGGTGAAGAACTCGTTATGATAAATGAATTGATTCGTACCAATAGATTTGATCATTACTACATGTGACCTGTGCGGCCAATCACTGGCTAAATAGGGAAGTCACTGCTTCAACCAGTGATTGGCTTCAGCATTCAATGTCTGTGCCGAGAAGAACCAGAAAATAAAGACCTGTGGACAACCTAGGAATCATCAGAATATGTGGAATGGTCTTTGACTTGAGACTGGACTTAGTGGTTTGACATAGGAAGGCTGGGGACAATGAGTGATAAGAATCTTCTCACGGGCTGAGGAATGTGCAGGAAATAAACTGGTACTGTGAAGACTTTTTATTGTCTGGATCAAAGGACATTTTTACACCTATGGCCACACTGGAATGTACAAGTATAAGTTGGTTGATAAATCGTTATTGAAGTATTGTACATGAAGCCATCAACCACATGTAACACATAGCTGATACCCTGCTGCAATAGCTGGGATTAGACACTTGCGCTTTCTCTTTCCGCTATTGAGATCTGTCATAGGATCTCAATAGCGGGGGAAAACGCTTCCATTTTGTCACCATTTATTGTCAATGGGGACAAAACTGAACTGAACGAAACAGAGTGCACCAGAATGCATTCCGTTCCGTTTGGTTGCGTCCCCATTGTGGACAGAATAATGCTTTTTCTGTCCACGATGCGTTGTGGAGCAAGACAGATCCGTCCTGACACACAATGTAAGTCAATGGGGACGGACCCGTTTTCTCTGACACAATAGAAAACGGATCCATCCACCATTGACTTTCAATGAGGTTCATGATGGATCCGTCTTGGTTATAATAAAGATAATGCAACTGGATCCATTTAAAACGGATGCAGGTGTTTGTATTATCAGAACGGAAGCGTTTTTATTGATATATGACGAATTCAGCAAAAATGCTGGTGTGAAAGTAGCCTAAACTGATAATAGCCTCAGATGATCCCTCTGTCACCCCATCTCCACCCCCACAATGTGATTAAGGGCTGCCGGTGGGTTGATGTGGAAGCTAGGAGTCTACTAAAGACCACCAGGTCTTCCATTTGTGTACCAGAAATGCCAACCATCCAGAAATTCCTTGACATGAATAGATATGTATATGATTTTTTTTTTAGGCTGGTGCTGGTTGAATAGGTCATTGTGGTTGGAATTATCATCTTTTTATTATAAAAGAGGACCTGTCACCACAAAATGCAACACAGTCTTCAGGAGGAAGGTTATAGAGCAGGGGGAGATGAGCAGATTGGTATATAGCTTTATGGGAGAAAATTCCGTAAAATGTGTAATTTAGACATTTAAATCTCTGCTATTTCTGAGGTGTTCTCAGTGATTGACACAGAGAATGCTATCAGTCACTGACAGCACCTCCCATATGAACAATGAAGTCAGAAATAGCAGGAATTTAAATGTATAAATTGCAAGTTTTTCTAATTCCTTTCCCACAACTATATATCAATCTGCTCAGCTCTGCCGAGCCTTTAACATGATGCTTGCAGATTGTGGTGACAGGTTCTTTTTGCATGCAGCTTGCCAATGCATTCATCTCAGTATACTGAGCTACAGACATGTATTTCTTATGATCATCATTCACTTTGGTTTTCCAATTTGTACTTATAAAATGTTGGCTATATGTGATTTTTGAATGTCCACAAAAAAGAAAAATTCAGGTTGGCAACACTGTTGCATACAAGCAGGGCATAATAGGATGCATGTCGGAGTTAGGGTCCATTCAGATGTCTGTAAGTGTTTTGCGGTCCGCAAAACACAGATACCGGCCATGTGTGTTCTGCATTTTGCAGACCGCAAATGGTTGGCCCTGTGATAGAAATGTCTATTCTTGTACGCGATTGCGGGCAAGAATAGGACATGCTCTATCTTATTTACGGGGCCGCGGAATGTGTGCTGTCTGCATCTTTTGAAATTAATGGGTCCGCAGCCAGAACTACGGACGTATAAATGGACCCTTATGCTGACCAGAATTGCTGTTTTCAGCTCATCAAGCCTCTCAAAAGTGAAATAAAGGTGATCAAAAAGCCATAATGTCCCCAAAAACGGTACCAGCTAACATTTTGAACTCGTCCACAGCAAAAACCACCTCTCATACATCTCCGCTGAACCTGCTAAAGACTTCTATAAGCCCCTCTTCAGCTAAGGGGAGAGTCGATCAAAATACAAGGAACAAAGAGCTCAGCTAAACCTTAGCATCTGTACCCCTAAAGCAAAACTTCTGACATGTCACCATGATGTGTCAAATGTTTTATAAAACTACAGTTACAATCATAATAGCAGATTCCAAACCTTATTTACAACCTTCCACCATGCGCCATCTAAGTGGCTGGACAGAGGTAAAGGGCTGCTTAGCCAGCCTATCGACACACAGCATGATAGGTTTTCATGACTTCTATGAGCCCATCATCATTTAACAAAGAGGGCTGATGAAAGTCAAAGGGGCACAGTACTCAGCTGAGCATTTTTACCACTTAATTTCAGTTACCAGTAGGGCTCACAGCACCTGGACCCCTCTCCATTTACTGAGGGATCATAGAAAGAGGTCCTCTACTCAGCCAGTTACAGTATTTGGCTTTTGGTAGGCTGATTCTGCTAATCACTAGGGCAGTTTCTTTCAGAGAAGTTTTTTTGTTTGTTAAGGCAATACCTTTAACCCTCCCCTCACTGATCGTTCTGGACAGTGTTGGTGCCGGCAGCAAAGGACAATACTGAGGGGCACAGGTTTAAAAGTAATATCAGGAAGTATTACTTTACTGAGAGAGTAGTGGATGCATGGAATAGCCTTCCTGCAGAAGTGGTAGCTGCAAATACAGTGAAGGAGTTTAAGCATGCATGGGATAGGCATAAGGCCATCCTTCATATAAGATAGGGCCAAGGGCTATTCATAGTATTCAGTATATTGGGCAGACTAGATGGGCCAAATGGTCCTTATCTGCCGACACATTCTATGTTTCTATGTTTTGAATGCATACTGTTTGGGGCTGTGTGGTTGCAGAAGGAAGAGGGGTCACTTCGAAGGGCTACTTCCTAGCTTGCCATTGAGCTACAGTCATAATGGTCTAAAGCAGATAATCTAATATTTTAAACAATACCAATATTGTGGCCCTAGCCCCGATACACAAGATATTGTTCTTAGAAATGGGTCCAAGTGAATGCTGTATATACCTGCAGTTTTCACTCCTGACCCATATTCTAACAGCTGTATCTCTTCATGTATCTCACCTAGCATTGTGATCTTAGTCTTGTTTAAAGCTGACATTGTCAGCTTTCAAACAAGTCCAGGCTTACACCTGTAGGTGCTACCCAGCCCAAGAAAAGTAGTGCCCCCTCACCTTTAGTTGTCTGTAATCTCATCCTGCTTGGGGGAGTGCTGACAGACTGCAAGACAAGAGAAAAAAAGATTCTCTCTCCATGTTTTAGGCTACTTTCACATCTGCACTTTTGTTGTCCGATTTTGAGATCCGGCATGGGATTGCAAAACTACAGCAAAACACTTCCGTTATTATAATACAACCAGCTGCATCAATTCAGAATGGATCTGGTTATATCATATATAAATTAACATGCCGGATCCAGCACTAAAACCAATGACTTACATGGTGTTTGGTGCTAGATACGGCATGCTTGCAGCGGTTTTGTGTCCTGCGTGGGAATGCAACAAACAAGAACGGAATGCATTCTGGTGCACTCCATTCGGGTTTGTTCTGCTTTGCCCCATTGACAATGAATAGGGACAAAACTGAATAGTTGTGCTGCAGTTTTGACACCCTGTGCTGGATCTCAAAATGGGACGGCACAATGCAGATTTGAAAGTATCCTTAACTGTACATGTCCCCATGGAGATAGTATCATACAATTCTGTGGATGCTATCACTGCCCCTTCACCCATCAATCAAAATCTACAATAAAAAAGTGAAATTTTTTGGAGTGTTTTTCCAATTTTGATGTTACTTTTTTTTTTGGGGGGGGGGGGGGGGAATGGGCATAAATGGAGAGCACAATTGTCCACACACAGTTTGAGCAGTTTGGTCCTGTATAGTATATACTAGGGATGAGTGAATCCATTCTGAACTACCTGGATTTGTTACGAATTTCACAAAAATTCTGCGGCCAAATGAATCTAAAATGGCCATTCGCTTTGGATAAATTGCAAAACTGTTTATGAGCCATTTTACTGTGAAAATTGGCGGGGAAAAAATAGGAAGAAAGAATATGGAGGATCACATGATCCTGGGAGTGGGGGGTCTTCTCCTTATTAGCTTAAAGGCTAACAGACAGCCTGTTAGCCAATCAGTGGGCAGGATTTTGGAAAGTGCTTTTGCTCAGAAGGAAGGAACTCCATTCTTGGACTAGTTTGCAATCTGGTATCATGTGTTTTGGCTGATACCAATTACAGACACGAGCCAGTAATCAAGGTGTTATTGGGAGCGTATAAGTAGAGTTTAGAGAGATTATATAGATAGAATTAGGTTGATTTAGGGTTTTATAAGGGAAAAAAATTGAGAGTAAGGAACTGGTCACTCAGAGTTGTGTGTTTCATATAGACAAGATCTGCATAAAAAAAAAAATCCTGCAAAAACCTAATTCTTTTATGTAAATGGACAGCCAGCCAGCCTTTTTTTTTGTTGGTATAAACCTCAAGTTTCCTACAGTTCATAGGCTTATTGCTTTGTATTATGTCAAGATATTGTGCAGTTTTAGCAAACACATTTTACTGCAATACCTGCATTAGTATACTTGTTTTAGAGAACACATTGCATTACTTCAAGATACTGTGCAGTTTTAGCAAATTAATTTTACTGCATTAATATAGCAGTTTCATTCAACACATTATATTGCCATTGCAAATAGTAAATACCAGTGTGCAGTGTGTTTGTAGAAAGGAGAGATATTTAATTGCACCTATATCTATAAATTACAGAAAAAACACTTGCAATTTTGCTAGTACTATTTAATAGTCTGTGTACCAAATCTGTGACTTTTCAATTATAGGCCTTATAGTAAAGTATCTGGCAAAGGTAAGAGTGCAAAATTAAAGACCCAGGTCTCATCATCCGAAAGTTAGAATGTGGGTGTCTGCAGTAGTGCAAATAGCAGTAGCAGTACCAGCCTTTCAGTCAGTATCTGAAGTAGTAGTAGGCCACAGTTCTCCCTGGCTTCCGATAGGCGCCACATTATTATGGAAGACTAACAGGATGACATTGTGGAGTGGATGGCTCACTCCCCCTCTCAGTCACAGCAGAATTATGTTGATGTCACCTCTGAGTCTGACACTGTGCCTTGGAGCCAGAGGTCTTCAGAGGTCACAGCATTCCCCCTGCTCCTCCATCTTGCGGCCCCAGAGAAGCCTTTCACTTGCATCATCTCTGTCTTCACTTCCCCACAAGGTGTCTTCTTTTTTCCTACGAAGAGACAACAAAACCCAATATTGTATGGAAGATGCTCAAGATAATCTCCCTATTGATGAGCTGTGTAAGAAGCTGTCTTTGGACTGCCATGAGGAAGAGGTTCAGACCTTATTCATAGCTGTGTTGGTGATAGTGGTAGTAGTAGTGGCACTTGTAGCCTCAGTGGTGGCGGTAGAGCAATCATAATGACTGTGGCACTCGGGGCAAATGCAGAACAGGGAATCGGGGGGGGGGGGGGGGTAGTCCATGATGACATATCACAATCTGATAGAAGTGGCAGTGAGAGCCATGATAATGATTGTGTGCAATACAGTGTCCTCAAGCAATACAGTGTCCTTTTCATCATAATAAGCTTCTTCTCTTCCTGCTCGGACCCCTCCTCCTCTTTGTCCTCCACTACAGTGATAAACATCTATAGCGGGATGTGTGGCCATGAGAAAACTATTCACAACCAGCAATTTGTTCGTGTGTAAGCTGAACTCCCACCTGGCCAAGTTGCTGGCGGAGTAGTTGCAGCAATACCACTTAGTTGAGGTAAATGTGGCACAGTTCCGTGTCTCACCCAAGTTTAATTCTGTTCCAATTTCTATAGTGTTACTACTTCTGGCCAGTTGTCCATAAAAATTGTTCTGTGCGCTAGATCCAGTGGGAAAATATAACTGTTCAGCAATTAAAGCAAGTCCTCCTTCTCACACATCCACAAGCAGTACAGTGTCCTTGCCATCGTCCTCATCAGTTACTTGTTCTTCTGCTCAGACTCTTTGCTCTGCGTCAGTAATTGATAATGAAACTCTACATGCTTAGCAATCTTGTGAGAAAGCTGAATTCTAACCTGGCCAAATTGCTCGCGGTGCAGTCGCTACAGTGCTACTCAGTTGTGGTAATTGTCATACAGTTCCACACCTTGACCAAAATGTAGCTCTTCTTTAGAATTTTATTCTACTCGAAGCCTACAGTCGGACTTTTGGCTAGTTATTCATAGTGGTGCTATCCCATGCCTTCAACGAAATGCAATTCTTCTATGCCGTCAGCTGGACTTTTTGCCAGGTGTTCATTTGTTTTTCAAAAATGTTTTTTAAATTGTCTCGTTTTCTAAATGACTGTGGCCTTTCTCCGGCACATACTTTGTTCCTTGACCCTATGGACTTCTAGGCAGGCAGATTAGAATAGTGGCTGGAAATGTCCCAGTTTGCCCTCGCTGTACTGTCTTGTCCAGCATTCAGTGCCATCTCAGAGAGGATTTTCAGCTTTGCAGGTCTCAAACGGACAAACTTGTCCTCTGCTAGTGTACAAAACATTACATTTGTCAAAATTAATGAGGCATGGATATGTTCAAGCCGATGAGTACAATTGCCACTGGTGACAGTGGCTAATGATCGCCAGCCCAATCATGCCACTGTTGCTGTCTGCCTTCCTACTATCATGTTCTATATGGCTTGGATGCTGAACCTCTAAAGAATGTGCTGGAGCCTAAGATTTTTTTATTTTAAGCCACGGGAGTACGGGCTCCAAAAATTAGGCATTCACCTGACAGAAAAGAACTTGTGATTATGTAGCTCGGGGTACATTAGGCGGTCACTGTATAAAAATGTTACTGTAGGCCACTGGAGTAGAGGCCCCAAACATTAGGCTTTCACCTGACAGAAAAGAACTTGTGATTATGTGGCTGGAGGTACATTAGGCGTTCACTTGATACAAATTTTACTGTAGGCCAGTACAGGCCTCAAAAATTAGGCATTCACCTGACAGAAAAGAACTTGCAATTATGTGGCTGGAGGTACAATAGGCGGTCACTGGATAAAAAGTTTACTGTATGTCACTGGAGTAGAGGCACCAAACATTAGGCATTCAACTGACAGAAAAGAACAAGTGATTATGTGGCTGGAGGTACATTAGGCGTTCACTGGATAAAATTTTTACTGTGGGCCACTGGAATACAGGCCCCAAAAATTAGGCATTCACCTTACAGAAAAGAACTTGCGATTATGTGGCTGGAGGTACATTAGGCGTTCACTTGATAAAAATTTTAATTTAGGCCAGTACAGACCACAAAAATTAGGCATTCACCTGACAGAAAAGGCCTTTTATGCCGCTGTAGATACATTCGACAAGGACCATTCTTTGTTCTGTGTAGTGGCGGATATGTGTGGGCTGGCATAAGGAAATTAAATTACACGTGCTCGTCACAGGTGTTGAATTCCTCTGAGATCTATGCCTCATTCATTTTTAGAAATGTGAGGTAGTCCACACTGTCGTGAGCTAGGCGAGTGCGCTTATCGGTCACGATCCCCCCTGCTGCGCTGAACGTCCTTTCAGGCAAGCCAAGAGTTTAATGGCAAATTGTGCCAGCTCTGGTCACAAGTCAAGCCTGCACATCCAGTAGTCCAGGGGTTCCTCGCTTCTCAGAGCATCCACATCGGCCATTAGCCCGATGTAGTCAGACACCTGTCGGTCTAGGCGTTCCCTGAGGCTGGATCCGGAGGGCGGCTGTCGATGGGTTGGCTGCAAGAATGATCTCATATCCGAAGTGATCAACACATCTTCAAACAGCCCTCTTCTTGCAGGCGCGGTAGGATTGGTACCTGCACCTGTTTTGCTGTGGGTGGAAATTCCTCTTCCAGCGCCCCCAACAGCAGAATGCAGCATCTCTCACAGCAAGGCCTGAAAATGCTGCATTCTGCAAGCTATCTGTGATGCTGGTAACATGTCTGCCATTTTGTGTTTGTAACGGGGATCTAAGTACGTTGCCACCCAGTACTGGTCCTTGCCCTTTATGCTTTTTATAGGGGGGTCCCTCTTCAAACACTTTGTATGAAGGCCCCTATTTGCACTAAATTGGAAGCGGTGAAGCGCCCTGGATCCTGCTCATCGCCCAGGAGAATGTCGTCCTCGGTCTCCTCCCCCAGCCACGGACAATACCAGGGATCCCCGAAAAGTTTAAAGTCCCTCTCAAACCCTGCTCTTCTTGCTCCTACTCCTCTTCCCAGGCACCATCCTCCTTTGACTCCTCTTCAGACTCCTGCTGACTTTTCTCAGATGGAGTAGCCCCCCTGGGAATTTATTCAGCATTGCGACTTTCTCATCTTCCAGTTCCTGCTCCTCGATGGCTTGATCAATGACATAACGCAATGCATGCTCCAGAAAGGAGAGAGGTACAATGTCACTGATGGTGCTCTGGCTGCGACTGACCAGTTTGGTGATCTCATAAAATGGCCGCAGAAGTCTGTATGCGTCGAGCATGAGCAGCTACTGACGCGGTGAAAAGAAACCAAGTTCCCCAGGTCCTGCTGCAGAGTTCGTACAGGTAGTCATTAATGGCACGTTGCTGCTGGAGCAGCCTATCAAGCATATACAAGGTGGAGTTCCAGCACATCGGGCTGTCACAAATTAGATGACTGACGGGCAGGTGGTGTCGCTGCTGAACGTCAGCAAGGAGAGCCATGGCCATGTAAGATCTTCTAAAATGGCCAGAGATTTTCCTGGCCTGCTGCAAGAGGTCCTGGACCCCGGGGTATTTGGCAACAAATTGCTGCACGACTAAGTTCAGGATGTGTGCCATGCCATGCACATGTGTCATTTTGCCCTGTTTCAGTGCGCTCAGCAGATTGGCACTCTTGTAGCACACCACTTTACCAACTGTCAAATTGAGTGGGGATAGCCACTGATCGGCCTGTGACCGCAGAGCTGAAAGCAGTGCAGGACCGGTGTGGCTCTTGGCTTCCAGGTACAACAGCCGCAGCACAGCATGGCAACGTCTCACCTGGCACGTCGAATAGGTTCTAGGGAGCTTGGGGGGTGCAGCGGAAGAGGCGGTAGCAGTGGAAAAGGAGGAGTCAGCCGAGGAGGAGACGGAGGATGGAGTAGGAAGAGGAGAAGAAGAGGCAGGCCTGCATGCAATCCGTGGCGGTAACACCAAATCCACACGGGTGCCATGGGTTACATGCTTGAAAGCCGTAAGAAGGGTCACCCAGTGAGCAGTAAAAGTTATGTACCTTTCCTGCCCGTGTTTGCTAGACCACGTGTCTGTGGTCAGATGTATCTTGGCACCGACACTGTGTGCCAGAGATATATTCACTTGTCGCTGAACATGGCTATATAGCTCTGGAAAGGCCTTCTGGGAGAAATATTTCCTTCCGGGGACCATCCATTGCGGTGTGCCAATGGCCACAAATTTTCTAAAGACCTCTGAGTCCACCAATTTATATGGCAGTAGTTGGCGGGCTAGCAGTTCCGACAAGCCAGCGGTCAGCCGTTGGGCAAGAGGGTTATCTGGCGTCATCAACTTTTTTATGCTCGAACATTTGGGCCATGGAAGCCTGCCTTCTGCCAGATGAACGCGACGATGGCACAGTGGAAGGTGGAGTGGAGAAAAAATGGGAGGAGAGAGGAGAAGGAGCAGGACGTGAAGCACCGGGAGTGTGGCTTTGTGGGTTCTGATGGCGTTGCTCTCATTGGGCTCGGTGATGGGAGGCCAGGTGCCTTCTTAAGGTGGTCATCCCTAAGTGAGTGTTGGGCTTACCGCGACTTATGCATTGACAGCACAGGCTGCAGATGGCAACACTATTGTCAGCAGCTGACCCGTTAAAAAAAGCCCACACTGGGGAGCCATGTGCCGCCAACTGTGACCGTGCATGGTGGATTGCTTGCTCCAGATACATCTGCTTTTTGCCTCCTGTGCACTGTGAGTTCTGCCTGCTTCTCCTCCTTATCCGCTGCTCCGTCTCTCCCTCTGAACTCCCCTCCTCTTCCTCTCTTGTGGGCACCCACGTGACGTCCATTGACATGTCATCATCGTCACCTTCACCACCACTGACATTAGAGATCTCGAGTAGGCAGCAACACCCTCCTTGGGCTGATCTGGGTACTGTCGTCAGACCGCTGGGTGGCGGCCGTTGCTACCTCCTCTTCCTCATCCGATGCCAAGAATGGCTGCGCATCGGTAAAGTCTGGGAATGGATGGTAAAATAATTCCTCTGACTCAAGTGGAGGGGCTATGGTGGTGGTGGTGGTGTCTTTGGGGGTGCTGTCACTACCAGAGCTTTGGGACGTTCTCACAGCTCTGTTTCTCCACCCCTGTGATGATGTCACTACTAGAGCTGGGAGGAGTTTTCTGTTTCCTTCCTCCCAGCTGTTTCTCCTCCGTTTGATTTCCCTGCCTTTATATTCCCCCTCCTCCTATTGTAGGTGTGGATTATATTTCTCATTTGGGTTGTAGCTCTTGCTTGAGTATGTTCCCTTGTATGCTATCCTTTCACTGGACCTGTGTTCTGCTGCAGCAAGTACTCCGGATATTGCCAGCCTGTCTTTGGATCCATCTTCACTGCGGCTGCAGCCCTTCAGCTAAGTGTGCAGACATTGCTGTGTATCTGTGTGTTTTCTGACTGGATCCGAGGCGATCACGGTTCCCTCCATATACTGAGCAGGGCAACGGTGGCCGTGCCCCTTCCACTATTGTAGGGGTTACAGTGGCCATCAGTTATAGGTACGCGGGCATGCCTCCTTCCACCATTTGGATCCGGGCATGGGCTTAGCAGCATAGGGAGAGCTTTTGAGGGTCGGACAGGGGTCACCCTTTATCCTCCCTAGTTTGGGTCCGGTCAGTAGCTCTATTTTCTGTGCATGCTCTTGTTGCTCACACACAGCCGTGACATTATAATCCACCAAAACCGTATTTTTTGACATGGATCCGCTTTCTGGCCTGGTTGACCGCATGCAGGGTCTTTCTTTGGAGGTAGCGGATCTCCGTCAATCTATGACTCAGCTTCAAGCATTGGGCTCTGCTCCGGCCCATGGAGTCTGTTGCGAGCCAAAGGTCTCACTTCCGGAAACGTTCTCCGGGGGCAGTGAGAGTTTTGTTCGCTTCAGAGAGGCATGCAAAACTCCATTTTTGCTTGTGTCCACATTCCTCTGGTAATCAGGAGCAGAGGGTGAGGATTGTCATCTCCCTGCTCAGGGGTAATGCTCAGACTTGGGCTTTTTCGCTGCCATCAGGGGATCCCTCCCTTCGATCCGTGGAAGGATTTTTTGTGGCCCTGGGGCAGATATATGATGACCCGGATCGTGTTGCTCTGGCCGAATCTAACTTACGTTTTTTATGCCAGAGCAAACTGTCTGCGGAGCTTTATTGTTCTGAATTTCGGAGATGGGCAGCTGATTCAGGTTGGAATGATGCTGCACTCCGGAGTCAGTTCTGTCATGGTCTCTCAGAGAGATTGAAAGATGCGTTTGCTTTCCATGAGTGACCAACGTCCTTAGAGTCTGCCATGTCACTGGTGGTACGCCTTGACAGGCGTCTAAGAGAAAGAAACGAGACCTCTCTGTCCAGCCATTGTCAGTTTAGGGGCAGTGGTGCGGACTCATTCAGTGTGCAGGGGATTCATCCTGTCTCGCTCCCCTCTGAGGAGGAGCCCATGCAGCTAGGTCGACTTGCCCCTGATAAAAGAGGATTTAGTCCTCAGAGTATGGTGTGTTTTTGTTGTGGGGGCATAGGTCATTTGGCAAATATTTGTCCGTCTAGGAGATTCTTGAACTGTACTAAGAGCGATAATAAGAGAAAATCCTCAAAAGGTAAATCATCAAACTCTGCTTCATCTGCTACTTTGGGCAAAGTTGATGTAGGAATTGATGCTTTTCCTCTGACCTGCAGTTCCCGTTTTCTCCTGTCTGCCAGGGTGGCGCTAGAGAGCAAAGTCATTTCTTGTGAGATTTTTGTTGATAGTGGAGCGGCCGTCAATCTTATTGACACTCAATTTGTAGCCATGCATGGTTTTCAGGTTTGCACATTAGAAAAGGATATACCTGTTTTTGCTATTGACTCTGCTCCACTCTCACAGAGATCTCTGAAGGGCATTGTTCACAATATTCGGTTAGCTGTAGGTGACACTCATGTGGAGGATATATCTTGTTTTGTCCTTAACGGATTGCCTTCTCCTCTAGTTTTGGGGTTACCCTGGCTCACTAGACATAACCCCACTATTGATTGGCAAGGAATGCAAATAAATGAGTGGAGTGACTTTTGTAGAGAGAATTGTCTTACAGCGACTTTTGCAGAGGTGTCTACTAAAACTGTGCCATCATTTCTCTCTGATTTCTCGGACGTGTTTTCCGAGAGCGGTGTTCAGGAGCTACCTCCTCACCGGGAGTTTGACTGTCCATTAACCTCATTCCCGGCGCCAAGCTGCCAAAAGCTCGCCTCTACAATCTCTCACAACCGGAAAGAATCGCATGCAAACCTATATCTCCGAGAGTCTCGATAAGGGGCATATTCGTCCCTCAAAAATCACCTGTTGCCGCTGGTTTTTTTTTTTGTTAAAAAAAAAGATGGCTCTCTGAGACCTTGCCTAGATTTTAGGGAGCTGAACCGTATCACGATTCGCGATCCCTATCCCCTTCCTCTGATCCCGGACCTCTTCAACCAAATTGTTGGGGCCAAGGTTTTTTCCAAATTGGATTTGAGAGGCGCGTACAACCTGGTCAGGGTCAGAGAGGAGGATGAATGGAAAACGGCCTTTAATACCCCTAACGGGCATTTCGAGAATCTCGTTATGCCTTTCGGCCTGATGAATGTTCCGGCCGTCTTTCAGCATTTTGTTAACAGTATTTTCTACCATTTAATGGGGAAAATTGTATTGATGTATCTTGATGATATTTTGATTTTTTCCCCTGATGTTCAGACCCATCAGGATCATCTTTTTCAGGTTCTGCAGATTCTGCGGGAAAATAAACTGTACGCCAAGCTGGAGAAATGTGTTTTTATGGTATCGGAGATTCAATTTCTGGGTTTTCTCCTCTCTGCTTCTGGTTTTCGCATGGATCCGGAGAAGGTCCGTGCTGTACTTGAGTGGGAGCTTCCTGAGAATCAGAAGGCATTGATGCGCTTTTTGGGTTTTGCGAACTATTACAGAAAGTTCATTTTGAATTATTCCTCTGTGGTCAAACCCTTACTGACATGACAAAAAAGGGGGCGGATTTTTCCTCTTGGTCGGAGGAGGCGCTTGCAGCTTTTTCTAAGATTAAAGAAAGTTTTGCATCTGCTCCCGTCTTGGTGCATCCCGATGTTTCCTTACCTTTTATTGTTGAGGTGGATGCTTCCGAGGTGGGTGTGGGTGCGGTTTTGTCCCAGGGCCCTTCTCCTGCCAAATGGCGACCCTGTGCCTTTTTCTCTAAAAAACTCCCCGGCAGAGAAAAACCATGATGTGAGAGATAGGGAGTTGTTGGCCATCAAGTTGGCTTTCGAGGAATGGCGCCATTGGTTGGAGGGGGCCAGGCACCCTATCACCGTTTTTACCGACCATAAGAATCTGGCATACTTGGAGTCGGCCAGGCGTATGAATCCGAGACAGGCCAGATGGTCTCTGTTCTTCTCCAGATTCAATTTTGTCGTCACATTCCGCCCTGGGATCAAAAATGTGAAGGCTGATGCTCTCT
Source organism: Bufo bufo (assembly GCF_905171765.1). Taxonomy (NCBI): domain Eukaryota; kingdom Metazoa; phylum Chordata; class Amphibia; order Anura; family Bufonidae; genus Bufo; species Bufo bufo. The sequence goes on along the minus strand of NC_053395.1, from coordinate 196,424,702 downwards.
CTCGCTGTTTTCCGGGAGGAGGAAACTCCGAGGACCCGGGTCCCATTTTGGCGGAGGGGGTAGTTGTTTCTGCTCTATATTCGGATTTGGAGGCCGAGGTTCCAGGCTGCCCAGACTGAGGCACCTGCCCGTTGTCCTTCTGGGAAGTTGTTTGTGCCTCCTGAGCTACGTCACAAACTCTTCAAGGAGCATCATGATACTGTTCTTGCTGGTCACCCCGGGAGTAGAGCCACGGTAGATCTCATGCTCGGAGATTTTGGTGGCCGGCTCTTCGTAAGTCGGTGGAGGGTTTTGTGGCTGCTTGTGAGACGTGCGCTCGCGCTAAGGTCCCTCGTTCACGGCCTTCAGGTTCCCTTCTCCCGTTACCCATACCCTTCCCGTCTTGGACACACATGTCCATGGACTTTATCACGGATCTTCCTCGTTCCTCAGGGAAGTCGGTGATCCTGGTGGTGGTGGACCGTTTTAGCAAGATGGCCTCATTTCGTACCTTTCCCTGGTTTACCCAATGCTAAAACGTTGGCGCAAGCTTTTGTCGACAATATTGTTAAATTGCATGGCATTCCCTCTGATATTGTTTCCGATAGAGGCACGCAGTTTGGTGTCCAGGTTCTGGAAGGCTTTCTGTTCTCGCCTTGGGGTTCGGCTGTCCTTCTCTTCTGCTTTTCACCCGCAGTCGAATGGTCAGACTGAGCGCCTCAATCAGAATCTGGAGACATATTTGCGCTGTTTCGTGGCAGAGAACCCGGAGGATTGGTGTTCATTTCTCCCTCTTGCTGAGTTTGCTCTGAACAACCCGCCGTCAGGAATCTTTGATAAGTCGCCATTCTTTGGTGCATATGGGTCCATCCGCAGTTTGGGACATTCTCGGGAGGGGGCTCTTTCTGGTTTGCCTGAGGAGGAGAGATTTTCCTCGTCTTTGTCTACCATTTGGCAAAAGATTCAGAGTAATCTTAGAAAGATGAGTGAGAAGTATAAGCGTGTGGCTGATAAGAGACGTGTGCCTGGTCCGGACCTGAGTGTGGGTGATCTGGTGTGGTTGTCTACAAGAAATATTAACTGAAGGTTCCCTCCTGGAAATTGGGTCCCAAGTTTATTGGGCCTTATAAAATCTTGTCAGTCATCAATCCTGTTGCCTTCCGTCTTGATCTTCCACGGGTTTGGAAGATAACATAATGTATTTCACAGATCTCTCTTAAAACCATATTGTCCAGCCACACGGTACCCTCCTCTTTGCCTCTCCCTCGATTTTGGTTGATGGCAATCTGGAGTTTGAGGTTTCCAGAATTGTGGACTCTCGCATTGTCCGCAGTTCTCTCCAGTACCTCGTTCATTGGAAGGGTTATGGTCCTGAGGAGAGGATGTGGGCTTCTGGTGTCGGACATTAAAGCCACTCGCCTCATCAGGGCATTTTCTAGGGCTCATCCTGAGAAGGTGGGTCCTGGGAGTCCGGAGTCCACCCGTAGAGGGGGGGGGTGGTACTGTCACTACAAGAGCTTTGGGACGTTCTCACAGCTCTGTTTCTCCACCCTGTGATGATGTCACTACTAGAGCTGGGAGGAGTTTTCTGTTTCCTTCCTCCCAGCTGTTTCTCCTCCGTTTGATTTCCCTGCCTTTATATTCCCCCTCATCCTATTGTAGGGTGTGGATTATATTTCTCATTTGGGTTGTAGCTCTTGCTTGAGTATGTTTCCATTGTATGCTATCCTTTCACTGGACTGTGTTCTGCTGCAGCAAGTACTCCGGATATTGCCAGCCTGTCTTTGGATCCATCTTCACTGCGGCACTGCAGCCCCTTAAGCTAAGTGTGCAGACATTGCTGTGTATCTGTGTGTTTTCTGACCTGGATCCGAGGCGACCACCGGTCCCTCCATATACTGAGCAGGGCACGGTGGCCGTGCCCCTTCCACTATTGTAGGGGTTACAGTGGCATCAGTCTTAGGTACGCGGGCATGCCTCCTTCCACCATTTGGATCCGGGCATGGGATTAGCAGCATAGGGAGAGCTTTTGAGGGTCGGACAGGGGTCAACCTTTATCCTCCTAGTTTGGGTACCGGTCAGTAGCTCCTATTTCTGTGCATGCTCTTGTTGCTCAACCACAGCGTGACAGGTGCACACAGCAGAGAGTGAGGAGGGTGCAGATACAGAGGATGAGGAGGGTGCAGAAGCGGAAGCGGACGCACCCAACTCTGGTGCGTCCTTTGACGTAATCACACACCCTTTCTCCAACTTCCAACTTAGGCTCCGGCCTGGTGCACCTGCCTGACCCCTACCACCCCATAATCAGTATTTTGTGGAAGCAGGTATATCACACCCCTCAATATGTATTTTGTGGAAGAAGGTATATAGAACCCCTTAATCAATATTTGGTGGAAGCAGGTATATCGCACCCCTCAATCAGTATTTAGTGGAAACACTGACAAATGTAAGGTTATGCACATGGGAAGGAATAATGCAAATCACCAGTACATACTAAATTGCTAAATGGTAAAACACTGGGTAACACTGACATGGAAAAGGACCTAGGAATTTTAATAAACAGCAAACTAAGCAGTAAAAACCTGTGTCAGGCAGCTGCTGCCAAGGCCAATAAGAAAATGGGTTGCATCAAAAGGGGCATAGATGCCTGTGATGAGAACATAGTCCTACCACTTTACAAATCACTAATCAGACCACACATGGAGTACTGTGTACAGTTCTGGGCTCCTGTGAACAAGGCAGACATAGCAGAGCTGGAGAGGGTTCAGAGGAGGGCAACTAAAGTAATAACTGGAATGGGGCAACTACAACACCCTGAAAGATTATCAACATTGGGGTTATTCACTTTAGAATAAAGACGACTGAGGGGAGATCTAATTACTATGTATAAATATATCAGGGGGCAGTACAGAGATCTCTCCCATCATTTATTTATCCACAGGACTGTGACGAGGGGACACCCACTGCGTCTGGAGGAAAGAAGGTTTGTACACAAACATAGAAGAGGATTCTTTACGATAAGAGCAGTGAGACTATGGAACTCTCTGCCTGAGGAGGTGGTGATGGTGAGTACAATAAAAAAATTCAAGAGGGACTTGGATGAATTTCTGGAGTGTAATAATATTACAGGCTATAGCTACTAGAGAGGGGTAGTTGATCCATGGAGTTATTCTGATTGCCTTAAGTGGGCAAAATTGGCTTGTCCCTCACAGGTTTTCTTTGCCTTCCTCTGGATCAACTTGCAGGATAACAGGCTGAACTGGATGGACAAATGTCTTTTTTCCTTATAAATGCCTTATATACTATGTTACTATGTTACTAGGTGTATCGCAGGCCTCAATCAGTATTTAGCGGAAGCAGGTATATCAATCCCCTTAATTTGTATTTTGTGGAAGCAGGTATATCGCTCCCCTCAATCCGTATTTGGTGGAAGCAGGTATATTAAACCCATTAATCAGTATTTTGTGGAAGCAGGTATATCGCACCCCTTAATCAGTATTTTGTGGAAGCAGGTATATATTAAACCCCTTAATCAATATTTTGTGGAAGCAGGTGTATCGCAGGCCTCAATCAATATTTGGTGGAAGCAGGTATATCAATCCCCTTAATCAGTATTCTGTGGAAGCAGGTGTATCGCAGACCTCAATTAATATTTGGTGGAAGCAGGTATATCAATCCCCTTAATAAGTATTTTGTGGAAGCAGGTATATAGAACCCCTTAATCAATATTTGGTGGCAGCAGGTATATCGCACCCCTCAATCAGTATTTTGTGGAAGCAGGTAGATAAAAACTCCTTAATTAGTATTTTGTGGAAGCAGGAATATCGCACCCCTTAATCTGTATTTTGTGGAAGCAGGTATATAGAACCCCTTAATCAATATTTGGTGGAAGCAGGTATATTGCACCCCTCAATCAGTATTTTGTGGAAGCAGGTATATCACAGGCCTTAATCAATATTTGGTGGAAGCAGGTATATCGCACCCCTCAATCAGTATTTTGTGGAAGCAGGTATATCACAGGCCTCAATCAATATTTGGTGGAAGGAGGTATATCGCACCCCTCAATCAGTTTTTTGTGAAAGCAGGTTAATTGCACCCCTCAATCAGTTTTTTGGGGGGCAACAGGTATATCACACCCGTTGCAAATAGTTGTTCCAATAGCGTTTGTCCCTCTATATACCTGCGGTATTTCAGCAGAACCGCACACAACTGCTGCACAATACAAATGAACTATATACCTTCTATGTTAGAAAGTATATTATAGGTATATCACACTCCTCAATCAGTTTTTTTGGGGGCAACAGGTATATCACACCAGTTGCATTTAGTTACTCCAATAGCGTTTGTCCCTCTATATACCTGCGGTATCGCAAAAGAACCGCACACAACTGCTACACAATATAATTGCACTATAATATACTTTCTATGTTAGAAAGCATATTATAAGTATATCACACCCCTCAGTATATCACACCTATCGATAGCACACCTATACCAGTCCTTAAAAGCACTTGTGTGGCCCTATTAGCTTGCGTTTGGTGTCTCTAACAGTCTGTCCCTGCTCCACAAAGCAACCTCTCCCTACACTGGCAAAACACAGAATGTAAAATGGCTGCCAGATCGGGTTCTGTTATAGGGTGGGGGTGTCCATGTGCTGAAATGTCTCAATTGGCTGTCCTGTCCCACCTGATGTATGTGTTATGGGTCAAAGTTCGTCGCGAAACGACTGCCGGGCGAAACGCAAGGCCATCTCTACTTGCGAGTGTGTGTAAACAGGGGAAGGCATATGGCCACGTTAAGACATAATTTTTGGAACACATTGTTTTTTCTGACACTGTATGTCTAAACCCTATCTGTCTCCAATATGGGACAATCTCTGGAATATTTTTTCATTTTAAAAACGCATAAATGCAGTGTGTTTTTAAACGGGCTATTTGCTAACAACGTTAACCATCCATTTATCCATAAATATGTATGTCAGTTTCACACTGAACTTATTTGTTATTACTCTCACTATGTTAATGAGCCTAAAGGGATGGGGTAGTGGACAGAGAGAGCAAAAAAATTGAAGAAAAAAGAAAGAAAGACAAGACAGAAAAAATATAAGCCCCAGGAGACCTCAGAATATGATATACTATAAAACATTTCTAGGCAATTGGGGCACTTTTGATTTGGGTACAATATATTCGAACACTAAGCAAATCATTTACAAAAATTTGACTAATTGGAAACAAAAGAAATTTCAGGAAGTTCACTCATTTCTAGTATACAAATCTAAATACCTTAATGACCAAGCAATATTAACAATTTTCCTTTTATTATCCTGAAACAAAGCGAATTGTGATGGAGCATCTGCCGAGGTTATTGCTACACTTGTAAAATACAATCTGTTCATCCTTCGATACATGCAAAACATATGATTTGCTTATAATTTCTGAATAGCAGTTGTCACTTAGAACATTATCAGCGGGACTGACGTGTCCTCAAAGCCTTTAAATGTGAGAAATATAAGTCATTATGGACTGAATCATAATTCACACCTTTCACAATCTATTATATGCTATTAACATGTATGTCTTCAGTACAACTTGGAAAACATATATATAATTTATTAATATAATAATTTGTCTACAGATTTTTATTTTAAGCTGATTATTACAGAATTATTATCAAAACCCTTGCATAGACGTACTGTAGTTAAATAATGCAGTTGTGGCTGCATTTTACCACCTCTAGGGGGAGCTTACTGCCCATGAATTATCCATTTAATTATAAATATGTGGTCAGTTCCTCAGCTCCCTCTAGTGGCTGCTGCATGCAGTCAGAATTTTGTCATCTGACTACTGGACCGAAAAATTACATGATGAAGATTGAGAAGCTTGGCAATATAATTACACTGAATAGTCTGAATAGTTCCTGTTTATCAAGGCACTATAAATGACACCTTTTAGTTTGTAGACGGCTCCAGTATTTTAGAATGACATTTTATTTTTGGTTTGCCTGCCTGAAGGGTTTCTTTTACCAGTAAGTTGTATAAGTTCCTGGTGCTGCCATAGCCACTTGAAGTTAAGTGTTTTCTTTCCCTTTTGTATTTTGTTTGGGTTATTCTGTGTGTTGCATTTCCCTGTCATATGTATTAAGGCCTGAGGGAGACTCCTGTTCGTCCTTCCTTTTGAAGGAACAGGTTGTCTCAGTCCTGACATTAGTACCAGGGTCCTATAGGGTGAATAAGGACATTAGGTATTCCTGTGTATGAACTTACCTACCTCTGGGGTCTGTTCATACTGGTAGTTAGTCAGGACTTTTATTAGGGTTTTACTAAGAGGTGTCCATCTACTTTCCCTAGTTTCCAGGCCTTATTCCCTCACCCCTTTCCCTCCTATGTTCGGTGTGGTGTTTCCCTCCCACACCCGAACGTGACAGCAGGGCAGTAAAAGGGGAGTGTCTATATAACTAGCTGGGTGGGAGGAGCTATAAACTAGCTGGCTGTTGTTAGGGGCGGTGCCAGAGCTGTGGCAGAAAAAGTAAGATTGCATCATGGGATTGGTTGAATATAGCAACAGGAAGTGCTAAATACCAGATGGAAATAAACCAGAATGATTGGTTTACAAGGACAGGAAAGTCCAGATTTAAAAAAGAAAGAGCATGAGGAAGATGCTTGTACACGAGGAAACAACTACATGAGCATATGTGTTAAAAATCCTGAAAACCCCCTATTCTGCCAGAATCATGTATTGGTTGACCGTACATCTGAATGACCACTCTGTAATTTCACCAGGAAATGCCTGGGAAGCTTCCCTCAGCAAAATCAACTGTTTGAAAGAGGTGCAGGACCAGGAGTGATGAAATGGGGGCTACATTTTGAAGAACATTTTTTTTACAGTTCTCTTCATGATCTACAGTATATTACACGGTATCATAATAGTGTTGTAAAAAGACCAAAAGTTCATAGTTTAACTTACGGATGTAGTGGGGTTAAATCCAAACTAAATGCGTTAAGCAAACACCTTCAATTGCTTTTTAATGGCTTTTGTCTCAAGATAATGCGATGAGTTAAGAAATTTGAGTTAAGAGCTTGAGTGCTAACCCTGCTACATCTGTATTCTTCTGCAGTTTTGATTCAGAGCAATCATTGATGATCTATCTTCATACACAGTGTATAGAGCCTTCTGCTTCTAGCTCCATAGACAGTATAGTTTCAGCGCCAAAACATCTGATCAGTGGGAGTTCCATATCTGACCCTCACTGATCTGATATTGATGACCTATCTAGAGGATAGGTCATCAATATCTGTAGCCCAGAAAACTGTTTTAATCCCTGGATTATTAACCTCTCAAAACAACCATCTCAAACAATTGGTTACAAATAACTTCGACTTTAATGTTGCACTTATTCATTTCTTAACAAATTATGTTTATAGCTACAAAGCATTATTTGAAGTTTAGAAAAAAGCTAGAACTGATATAAATCTATATATACAAAGAAGGACATATGAATGTCTGTATGTATGTATGTATGTTCCGCGATCACTCAAAAATGCAACCATCGATTTCAACTAAACTTAGTATACACATCCCTTGCTACCTTGAAAGAAATATTGTGGGTGTCGCTCTCTAGGACGTACCGTTCCTGAGATATTCCCCAAAAATTACCTGCATTAGCTAATACAAGCCTTTCTCTTCATATCCCAACTGCCATACACACGGTCACATGTCCCTTATCAGCCAATAGAAGCTCGCAGGCCCTTAGTCTCCACATACACACAGTTTTACTTCAGGTTTCCATAACAACCCAGCCATTTTTCTTCACTATTGTAGGTCAGCTTTAGGCTAGGGCTACACGACGACATGTGTCGCATGACACATAGGGCACAACTACACTGTTACATGTGTCGCGCGACATTGATGTTGCACCAATGTCGCGCGACAATTTTTAGAATGATAGTCTATGGTGTTGCACTGCGCCTATCATTATAAAATTGTTGAGACAAAATGTTGCGCGACACATGTCGTCATGTAGCCCTAGCATTAAAGGGGCAGGGCACTGTGGAGGTCACTGTTAAAGAGGTGTTTACTGTGGATGTTACTGTTAAGGGGAAGGCTGCTGTGGAGGTCACTGTTAAAGGGGCGGACACTGTGGAGGTCACTGTTAAGGGGGCAGGGTACTGTGAGGTCACTGTTAAGTCAGCGGGGTACTGTGGAGGTCACTGTTAAAGGGAGGGCCCCTTAGGAGGTCACTGTCAAGGGAGTGGGGTGCTGTGAAACTCACTGCAAAGGTCAACGTTAAGGGGATGGGCTGCTGTGGAGGGCCCATTTTAAAGTGGCGGGGCACTGTGGGGGGGGGGGTCAGTGTTAAGGGGTAGGGGACTGTGGAGTTCACTGTTAAAGGGGTGCGTGCTGTAGAGGTCACTGTTATGGGAGATACTGTCATTAAAACACACAAACATTAAATCAAATAGATGAAATATACCCGTGTGAAGCCGGGTCTTTCTGCTAGTATATATAAAAGTAATCAGCTGAGAATGTTGGACTGATGGTGGACAATCACTTTAAAAATCAACTATCGCAATGTCTTGAGTTCCACTGCTTTGACAGTAAAAACCCCTTGAATGATAATGGTGAGACCCTAGTCTACATTTAGTGGATGGACGCTTGTCAAAGTTATTTTCTAGGTATAAAAGCTCATTAGAGACATCTCTGTATTAGCCATTGACATTCCTGTTCAGAATAATTTGGCCAACTTCAATTCTGTCTTCTTTAAGAATAATAGAAGTCTATAAAAGGGTTATTTTACTCTTACTGTAACAGCTACATTGGTATTTTCAATTCACATGGTTGATTGAATCTACACATTCAATGCTAACAAAGGTTATAATGATCTTTGTAACTAAGCTCCATAATTAGTCATAATAGGAGATTATAATTAAAGCATATAAATAATTATTTTTTGCCTGAAACCAAGCCACTTGTACTTCTATTTGATCAGCTTCATTAGTAATGCATGCATCTGAATTAAAATACCAGCTATTGTATGCAATAAAATATCTGACAACAGATAATATTAATATTCGGTGGGGAAAAAGAAAGCTGCTGTGTCTGACAAGGTATAGCCCCTATCAAAAAAACTCAGGCTAGCCCTTAATGGCACTTCAACCACATCAACCCTTTTGGCATTTCAACCACATCGACCCTTATGGCACTTCCACCACATTAACCCTTATGGAATTTCAACCACATCGACCCTTATGGCACTTCAACCACATGAACCCTTAGGGCACTTCAAGCAAATTAACCTTTATATGGCACTTCAACTACATCAACACTTACAGTACTTCAACCACATTAACCCATATGGCAGTACAACCACATCAACCCTTATGGCACTTCAAACACATCCAACCTTATGGCAGTACAACTACATCAACCCTTACGGTACTTCAACCACATCAAGCCTTACGGTACTTTAATCAGATCAACCCCTACGGCACTACAACTACATCAACTCTTATGGCACTTCAACCACATCAACCCTTATGGCACTTCAACTACATCAACCCTTATGGCACTTCAACCACATGAACCCTTATGGCACTTCAAGCAAATTAACCTTTATATGGCACTTCAACCACATTAACCCTCATGGCACTTCAACCACATCAACCCTTATGGCAGTACAACCACATCAACCCTTATGGCAGTACAACCACATCAACCCTTATGGCAGTACAACCACATCAACCCTTATGGCACTTCCACCACATCAACTGTTTTGGCACTTCAACCGCATCAACCCTTACGGTACTTCAACCACATCAAGCCTTATGACACGTCAACCATTTCACTGCACTTCAACCACATTCTATACCCTTATTATATTGACAGTTTGTGTGGTTTGGCATGGCTGAAGGTTTTTTGGAGTGGACAAAAGCTTTGTTGTATCTCTCAGCAAGTACCCAATCTCAACATATTTAATTTTTTAAAGGGTATGTATATTTTTGCAACCATTTTTTTCTATTGCTTCGATGTATTTGAAATAAAAAAGGATGCAACTTTGCATTCTTGATTAAAAATGCCCTACATTTTGTGTATGCAGCTTCTATGCAAACCTATGTATGTCTATGTTGACAAACTACACGCAAGCCCTGTGGAGCTGACAACCACTGGGGACCTACCTATTCTTCCTAGACATAAAAAACGACCACTCACCTGTCCGCGTTCCCACCACTGCTCCATTACTGGACACTTCTGGTCCCTGAACCCATGACCGCTGCAACCAATCAGAGGCCTCATTGGCTTGAACACTACGTCACAGCAGTGATGTACCAATAATGCTGGAAACAGAAAAGTGATGGGACCGAGGACAGGTGAGTGGGGTTTTATATGTTCATTTGGACAGGGGAAGAGCCCAGGGTTTGTTGTGTCCAAGGTTGGACAACTCCTTTAATCCTGGACTCTTGCATTGTTCCACTACCTTGCCTCCCTCTTTATAATCTACAAACAATAGAAGCTGCAGCCACAAACAACATATTTTTATAATGTTTATAGGTGCCTTGTAAGCAATGAAAAAATTGGCTGCAAACATCTTCTTATCCCCGGAACACAAGCCCTGGTAGTGGCGGATGTAAGTGGCCTGAAAACCATGTCCAAAGGCAGTAGGTGCATTTTTCTAATTTGGTAGTCAATGGATGCACGATTCTGCTGATAATACGTACGTTTTACCGACAAAGCCAATAAAAATCTATGTGAATACCCTTTCCTCCGCATTGGTTTTCAGCTGCATGTGGCTGTCACCATATTTCTAAATATGAAGTTAATCCCCCGATGTACTTCAGTGCTCAGTTCCTTTACAGAAGACTTTATGTGGCTACCATAAAGAGCTTTTCCAAAGCAACAAAAATTGGTGTCAGCGGGCTCAGAATGGGTTAAAAATATAAAAGAATTGATACTTGCCGATCGCAGTCCTTGTCATTCGGACCCTTTCTGGGTTCCCGCTAATGTGTGCTTCCTGTTCCCGTCTCAACACACAAGAAGTGTTCACTCAACCAATCACAGGCTAAAGAGGGTGAATGATACCTCTAGTGATTGACTGAGAGGGCATTTCCAGGCATTTCTTGTGTGTTGGGACTGGAGCAGGGAGCAGAGAGCAGCGGAGACTTGATAAGCATTAGAATAGCTTGGTAGTGGATTGGTGGAGGAAAGTATTGGTTGTTTTATGTTCCTAACCCAATATGAGCCCATTGTCACCAGTTTTGTGTTTACGTGTGCATCTGTTCATCAGTAACCAAGTTAAGTCTTTGCTACAGAGAAATGTATCAACAGTTTCATCTCTTGGATTTATTCCATGAGAGCTCTACTATGAAAAGGGGAAATGGAGGGGATTCATAATACGTAAGTAGTTGTCACATCCCTTCCCAAGCACAGAAGTGAGGGGCGTTATTCACACCTGAATACACATGGAAGCACTTGTTAATTGTTGTAAATGCATTGTAACAGTTTGTAATATACCCAAGCTCAAAATAAACTAACTTCGTTCTTTTGTTCTTTCCTAACACAATGATTTCATGCAGGTTGAGTCATTCACGAGGCGCATGCCGTCTTCCCTGTCTCGTGAACATACAATTCAGAGCCATCTATGGTAGCAAAGTGAATCTTAATCAAAGTGAGTTCTAAAATACAAGCCGCTTTATATAAAAAGAATTCCTGATAACATTCACTGGACAGAGGGCAATAGTCCCTGTGCCTTCATACGGCATTGAGATGCTTGGCAATATGTTTCCTGCAGAAAAACGCAGGAAGAAAAATTGTGGTTGTTAGTAGAAAGTGTGGGATCCTTGTAGACAGCTGCCAGTTCCCTTCTCCCCCCAAAACAAGTGAAGGGTAATACATGTGAAATTGGAGTGGGGGTATCTGTGAAATATTGGTCACTAGAGCTAGAAGCAATGCTTCTAGGACAGCTACATAACCCAGCGCATGGCAATACATGGCACATATGATTCAGCCAGTTCCTTAGGGAATCCGACAGAAGAAAACATTTATATTCCTCAGTATCAAATTGGAGGCATATGGAGATGAGGTAGACCCCCATACAAGTTTATGGCCTCACAGTTGTATGGACCAGTAAGTAATATGTACTTATGCTTGAGGTTCACATGGATGCTTGTCTTTGGTAAAGGAATAAGCCATGCTTTCAAATAATATTAGGTTTTATCCAGAATGGGGAGAGGAGAAAAAGCTGCTGCTGGACTCCTCTGGCTCATCATCACCCAGAGAACAAAGGGGTGGGCCAAACCTTCTCATCCCCAACATCTACCATCAGTGGAAGGTCAGGACATCCTCATGTTCAACAGATAGTTGGCCGGTGCAGCTAAAATGGTCAAATTCAGCCGACATTCAGCTAAAATGTATGATCCAGAATGTTTGGGATATCATTAGACCAAATTCCGTGAAGCTCTAGAAAGTTTATCTGTGAATGTTATAATGAATTATTATATAAGACCGCTTGTATTTGAGTTATTCCATGGTCCCACTGCACACATATTATACGTAATATGGAAACATATTTAGAGGCTGAATCATTTCTAATTTCTGGGAGCGTAACAAAGCATGTGCAATGCAGCATGATAATAGCAGGAAAGTGGCTTATATCAGCAGTTCATCATGAATAAGGCCTCTGGCATCAGTGTCTGGTTTAATGAATGTATACAGTCTTAATTTCTGCCCACACACGCTGATGAAGGCGGCTTAGCTGCAGGAGAGAATTTAAGTCCATTCTTCACTCTTGCATCGGCAAACTACTCACAATGTTGGGGGTCATACAATACTTTATACTTCTGACCACTGATGCTAATGGATAATTGTACATGCTGTGTTTGCAGCCATAGGAAAGGGGGGGGGGGGGGGTAGTCAGAAAGCCTAGTGCACAGGAAAACAGCAACGTGTCATTGTGCCAATGAAATATTACTTGCAGGCCTCATTTGCAACATGTGCATACTGTATTGTGGGCTCCGGGGAGGTGTTAGATATTATGAACTTTAATGCTCTGCTTATAAGATGAATAAACATTTTAAAACCATACATTGCTACTGGTGTGGCCTAATGGATGGGCGAAGTCTAATGCATGAGATGGAACCCTACTTTAGTGCTGTACTCGGCTGTCTCCGTCAGTCCCATAGACTGACCCATTTGAATTGAGCTATAGAGGGCATGCCTGACCACCGCCCCATTCAAGCTCCTCCTCACTGTGGTCAGGCAGCAAGAAGGAACCTGGGAAACCTTCCTAGTGATCAATCTCCATCAGTCCCACAGACTTTGAATTGAGCATGCCTGACCACTGCCCCATTCAAGCTCCTCCTCACTGTGGTCAGGTAGCAAGGAGGGGACTGGAAACTCTATTCTAGTGAGCAATCTCCATCAGTCCCACAGACTTTGAATTGAGCATGACTGACCACTACTCCATTCAAGCTCCTCCTCACTGTGGACAGGCAGAAAGAAGGAACCTGGGAAACCTTTCTAGTGATCAATCTCCATCAGTCCCACAGACTTTGAATTGAGCATGCCTGACCCACTGCCCCATTCAAGCTCCTCCTCACTGTGGTCAGGTAGCAAGGAGGGGACTGGAAACTCTATTCTAGTGAGCAATCTTCGCCAGTCCCATAGACTTTGAATTGAGCTATAGCAGTCACATATGAGTCTATGTGTCTATTGGGGCCCAAAACATCTCTGCCACACCAGTATTATAAATAGTAAATAGTACATGGAGGTCACTAGGGTCATGAACATGAGACACATTTGCGTCAGACACTGCATGGCCAAAATCATGGTTTAGATAGGATTGTTTTCCTGTGCTCTAGTTATAATCCCTACAATCGTTATCGAACTACACCACCCATCATGCTCTGCTGGCTACTGGCAAGGTTTCAGCTTTCTTATATTTGAAATTCAGTCTCTAAATATTCTACTTCTATCACTCTAGTTCATGCAAAGGGATGAAGCAAAATACCAGGTATAACATATGAACCACACTTAAAGGAAAGTTATATAAAATACCTCCTGTTCTTACCAGTGGTGGTGTTAGTCCAGGAGACAGGGGTTGAGGCAGGCACAAAAGAGATAAATCTATTATAAGTATGTTAGAATAAAGGCAACACAAACATTTATAGAAAAAGATCTAAACATATAAATAACTAAAATGGAAGAAAATTCTAATTCATCTACGGGTTATATAATTATTCATATATAGCTTATAATGGGTCAATATACATGCAAAGCGCTGGCATGCTATGGAAGGCATGGTGTTTTTTGCATCATTGTTATACTAGACCTTATACTATGCAGTACCCCATAAATTAAAAGAGAGAGTTCGTGAGTTGTCTTCTTCCTTTTGGACATTGGCCAGGATATGTTATACGGTTAAACTTTGCTAAGCAGAAACCCTTAAGTGCAACCATTTCAGTGCTTAGAAGTGTCGTCACCCAGCTGAATAACACCACAAGGAGTATCCATGTGGAAAACTGGGTGACTTTGACCATTCTGGACTGTTTTGGTTTTAACATTTTTACTATTGGCTAATGGCCAACAAATGTTCGTAAACAGGTGATCGGCTTTGTTGAAATTCTTTGGCTGGTCTTTGCCTTAAGATATGTGTTCATGGACAATCACTCACCAAATTTTCATTTGCTCTTACCAATTTTTTTTAAACCGTGTCCCTCATCCAACAGTACAGTCTGGCATGTTGAGGGTTTGAATGTATGATTGGTCGGCCACACTGATGACCGATCTAGATCTAATGCGTACATCTGGCTTTACCAAGGTTGAAAACCAAAACAACGTATAAGTAAAATCTTTAACAATTTATGTATATCCAGGTATTTTTCTTTATTTTACAGTGGAATATCTTCAAACAAGTTATACTACTTAGATGTTGGGTTGACATGTAGACTGAATTCAAAAATGTTAACCAGGATACTTTTGATATTGGGCATGGCAGAAAATCCTCTACTAAATTCTCTAATTTGATATCGGGCAAGGTGGGAAAATCCTCTTTGAAATTCATTTATTATATAAAGTGATGTACTCTAGGTTTAAAGGAATTTAAAGGAACTCGAAACCTACAAATGAATGACAATGTCAACAGGGGACAATGTTGCCCACACTGTTAGTCAGTTTGCAGCATTTTCTACATGTTACTGAAACAAACAGTCATGTCAATTTCCTGCAGATAACACATGTGTTAATATCCTGGTGACATCTTCTATCTTCATTTAGTGGCTAATATAGGGGTGGGGCTAGCAATCTTATAAACCTTGTCATACGGCAGAGAGGGCACAGCAGGGAAGCTCCTGCTCCAGCTAGTTGCCTTATACATAGACACAGAAATTTGAGGAGGAAGAGAGAAGCAGATGGATGATCTCCCAGTAGACATAGAACAGATTTCTTTATAGATATCTCAGTTTTAATTGCAATATGAGACAAATTTAGACCAAGGGAAAGAAGGAGAATAAATAAGTAATGAGATATGTTTCTGTGTTTGTATTTTCTATGTTTAGTGTCCATTAATCTACAAATCTGACGTGAATGACCCACCTTTCCCATATTGGCCATCTGCAAAAGTGGCCAAGTTGGATATAATTCCTGTTAGTTATATGAGTTCAACTATCCAGCAGGACAAGTTTGCATGGTTCCATGCATTTTTTGACAAATCTTTACGTCTTTAAATGGGTTTTCCAAGAATGATTTAAAATGGCCACCAGCAACCTGACCTAGAATGTGAGTAGGACTGGTTGCCACCACTTGCAGAGCTGCCCAGGGGAGCGACAGGACGGGGCCTCACTGCACACTACACTGCTCTATTATAGATGGTAATGATCCTGCCTACAGTATGCCATCATGGCTGAGCAGCCTGATAGGAACACTAACCAATATGTAGTATATACAAGTGCCAAAGAGCAGTGTGTGGTGAGGCCCTGCACCCTTCCCTTAGGCAGCTGTGCAAATAGCAGCAACCAGTCCTCGTCACATTCTAGGACAGGTTGCTGACAGCCATTTTAAATCATGCCCGGAGAACCCCTTTAGTCTCAAAATTTCATCATGACAAGGACATGGGTTACAGTTGGTCAAATCTTGGACCTTATTTCTAGTTCTATAATGTTACATAGTTGGACGTTGACTTGCTTAACATGATCTAATCATAACTTATATTTCTGGCATTATTAAAATATATTTTAATTTTAAGTAGATGCAGTACATTAAGTATAACATTGAAGATACCAATTTTAAATGTAATATACAGTACAGTTAATAATGTAATACAAATATATCTTATATAATATACTGTATATATCCATTACTGTACTAGATAATTGCCTTTGTTACCTGTTATTGGGTTAATTTCTGTATGTATTTCCTCATGTTTTTTGAAGTCCATTGAGGGTAAAGCAATCCATACAGTGATCAGAAATGAAGGTACTATGCCGTTTGTTGGCTACCATATATAACTGCAGTAATATTGGGCTATTGTACATATATTATCTGTCCAAAAAAAAACAATCCTAATGTGTCATAATATAAAAACCCTATGAACTGTCATCTCCTTTAGACCTCTGTGACCTTCAATCTACTCTAGACGCCTTCTTTAGATACAACTCATTCATGGTCACCTCTTCCCAAGTAAGAAAATTATCGAATACTGATGCTGACTTTGAAGCCTGTAACTAAAAGTATCAAAATGTTTAATTGCTTTTCTGTTTTAAGGGTTTTCTTAGCCTCAAATCGGTTGTCTCATCAGACTTTACCCCTTTTCCGTCTGCAGCTCAATACCTGCAATACCTCTTGGTACCCTCAGCAAACAGCTGAGATTTCCAGGTAAACCACATGTTCTGGTGTATGGGAAATATAGTACTAGGTACTATTCACATGAGTCCATTAGAGTCAGAGCTGCCCTTATAGAGCGGCTCTCAGTTCTGGTTTAGAGGAAGGGGTCCTTTGTGACACAACCATATTAAGAACCCGTTTCTCTATCCTGTAGAATATGTAACATTAAACTTTATAACATACTTACCTCTAAAACTGAGCATTGCTCCCACTCCCCCAGTCACCAGGTTACACTGCCGTTTCTTGTTGCCACCACTGCAGGTTGCAGTGTCTTCTAGCATCACATCATGTGACTGACAGCCAATCTGCTTTCTTAGTGACAGGTCCTCCATGAGTCACTGCCCCAATGAGCTATTGGCTGCTGTAGTCACAGTAATGTGATGTGGTGCTCGACAACACACTATTGCACAGCGATGTCAAGATAACATAAAGGGGTTGTCCCATCTGGACATTTATAGCATATGAATAGGATATGCCATAAATGTCTAATTGGTGCCAGTCCCACCACTTGGGAACCAGCTCCTATCTCAAAAACAAGGCCTCGTCATGAATACAAAGAAAGTTGCATTTGTGTCAATACCACTGCCTTCTCAAACAGCTGATCGGAGGGGGTCCCGAGCGTCAGACCCCCATTGATGTATTAAAATATCGGAAAACCCCTTTAAGGCTGTGAAAGACTGTAGGAGTGGTTATGGGCTCTTAGCACTTAAGATCATGGACTCCTTTGCAGCCTGTAGAACCATGATACACTTCTGTTGGGTTAACAAAGTAAATATTAGAAACACCTGTCCCTTGCACTGTTGTCATTTGTATTGCACAAAATTCTGACCTGGCCAGATTATTGGGACAATATTCGGGAATGAATGTTCATATGAAAGGTCATTCCTGATAATTGCCCCCTGTAAATATGCACCGATTACATGATAAATTTGTAAAATTCTCTTTTGTTGGCTGATCCAACATTTATGCGGCACAAAAGAAATTTTTTTGCAGCACATTGCGCTGGGTAAACAGGGATATGTTGGTGACAAACAATGAATCTGTATTCGGATGAATGATCACAGTAGTGATCATTCACCCCCATACAGAGGGGATGACTGCTACATGTAAATGCAGCTTTTAGAAGCTAACAATTTATTCCAGATCACTGCCTAATGTATCAGCCCATGTAAATGGACCACCAAGAGTATAACTGTGGCCAAGGATCCCAGACACTACCTTAATGTTTGAAAGATCATTCTACCCCGTGGTTTAGGAAAAAAATTAAAACATTGATGAGACTTTGTAAAATTAAATGAGAAGCGCCACAAAGACCACTTTTTTTAAAATAATGACTGCCAATGTAATGCATGATTAAACCTATAGGGTGCCCCCTTATGAAGTCCATCTTCCCTAATAAAAACATAAAGGTGAGAATTTTCTCTTTAAGAGTTCCCTAAAATATTTTTTCATTATATTACCTTCCTCCCATAGGAACATTCAAGGACAACAGTGTGAACAAAACTTACAAAGTATATACGGTAAAAAGTATATAAAAGTAAGACTAACCTAAGTACAAATCATATTGAGTTTTGATATATATGTACTGTACAATATTATAGTAGAGTGCAGTTTCATTTGAAAAAGATTAGTAGCATACCATATTCATGTCAATCCCATTGGTGTAGGTCCACGCATGTTGAAAGTATTCTTCAAGCCTCTGACGTAAAGGATTGGGAATTTGGTGAAATCTTATGAATTCTTTTACTCGGAGCATTTGCATGTGGTACCGTGCAGTTCCTGAATATAATCTTTGGATTATTGCAGACACATTTCCAAAAATACTTGCATACATTAATGCTGGATTGAAAAACAAAACAAAACAAAAAGATATTAGGTGAGCAAATAAATGCTAACAAAAAGAAGATATATATGTATATATATAAAAAAATATACAAAAATATTAAAAAAAACTTACCTTAAAAATATTAATTTTGAAAAACAACACAATGTTTTCCTACAGTATTTATATTCCACACAACCTACAGTATGTAGATCACTAACGGGAATGTATGTATTATAGGGAAGGTGTGCCTAATGTCAGCTGTAACTGCAGAAAATGGGTGTTTTTGGATAGAGAAGAGTCCATACACTGATACAGTCTCCAGGAAGGGATGGAATATTACTCCTCCCACCAGAAACCAAAGAGCTGCATACAAAGCCTTATCAGTGTGTTAGGTTGCTATTCTTCTAGGCCACCATCAGTGCAATATAGCTGTTAATTGTTATTATGTCCCTAGCCCTCTGAGGATAATGAGATGACTCTGCGGACTCTGCCACTTAAAGGCAAAAACATAATTTTTTTAGTTTTTCCTTGGACAGCTGCACTTCTGGTCATTCAGCTGTACGGAAACTACTACAAAGTCACATTCACTTGAATGGGGCCAAGCTTCAGTCCCCTGCATCAGTCCACGTGTATAAATATAACAAGGGGATGCAGGACTAAACCAGGCTCTAATCACTTAATTTTCAGAATTGGTGAAGATCCCAGAGGTTGGACACCTGAGACCATAAAGTAATGGCATATACTAGAGATATTGTATGTTATCATTTTACAACATGGGAATATCCCTTTAAGTTTCATAGATTTGCAAAAAGCACCCAAAAACAGACACATTTACCAAAGAGTAAAACTCCCTGTGACACTCAAAGTACAGCATGTGATCATGCCTCAAACCCATGCCGACTCTAGTGGCATAACATGTAATATTCTCCTGATATTTATACTAATGAAACCTATTTCTAGACCATTAGTCATTGCAAGTTACCTTCAGAGACATGGAGACCTTAGAAACCTGACTGAGCTAATTAGCAGTTGGTTTAGAGGCCTCACTGGGGAGAATTATAGATCACCCTCTTGCACTTAAGCAACAATTATCAAGGTTGGATATCATCGCAAGTCCATAAAGCAGAACAGCAGTAAAGGATGGAAGCCGTTTTCAAATTGATAGTCATAATGAGAAAAGTGGGAGTTCCGGGCTTATTTTATAACCTTCCATTGCAATTAATTTCCTGTCCAAATTGAGATGGATGAAAATCAATGTTGAATTACTTTTTGATATTCACTTGTCTTCTTCTCTATGCCAACTGTCTAGTTAAATGCCAATTCTCCAGTTCAATTTTTTAAAGTAACACATGTAACCAGCCAGCAGAATGGTATCTATTATCTGCTGACCTACTATATTGAGACCCCATCGATTGATATGATGAAAGGGCTATGGTGTTTCTTGAAGCACCATAACTCTTGGATTTTTTGGGTGGATTGAAGTAGTGCAGGTACAGATACAGAAACCCTTTGAAGTTCTCTGCACAGTGTTTGGACAGGAGCAAAAAATGCTTAAGGGGCTTGGCCATTCTCATCATCAGTTGGGGGGCCCAGAGGTCATACTCTTACAGCAAGTAATGGCATATGCAAGTGATATACTATCGCTTACCAAGATGACAAAACCCCGTTCTCCCACTTGAAAGGGAGCTGAGCTGCAGTACGCCAGTATGACCCCTACACAGTGGATGAAGCCTTTTGCTTCTGGCTTTGTCCACTGGTTAATTGCCAAAAACAGCTGATTGGTGAAGAGTGCCAAGTGTTGGACCCCCACTGACCTAACATGGACAAGCTATCCAGAGGATAGGAGGGGCATTGTGGCTGTCAATTGAAACTTGTTTGTGATCTCTCAGGTACAGTTTTATACATATAGGTCATCATATGGGAATGACCACCTACCCATATGTGTACCTCATTTTTACGAAAGGGGTCAAGCAAGATCTCAACCTATCAATCATTAGTAACAGTTATAGCATGCAAGTGACAGGAATGCCACTTGCTAATTACCAAACGAATTACGAAACCCTTTTTATGAGTTGAAACAATGTGAGGTGTTGCTCCAAAGACTACATGATCTAAAGTGTCCGAACACAAAAAGAACATATAATCTAGTATATATCACATTTATCTATATGCTACAAAAAGCTACATGGTCGTTCCTGCACCTCAGTGAGCCTCCTCAGGCTCCAGCCCCATAGGAGAGCTCAGGAATGATTGGACTATCCAGGCCTCCATGAATGGGAACGGACATTGTTGAAAGTTAGTGGCCATTCATTATGAAACAAAAAGCCCCCAATAATCACATCCCAACACATTTTGTTATAAGATATATTTGCTTTACACAGCCCTTACTGGCTTCAACAATTCTTTACAGATAAGGAGATTTTAGATCTTGGTACTTACAGCCGATCAACATAACACAAATGGAAAATACTTTTTCCGAGTTGGTGTTGGGCGACACATTTCCAAAGCCCACGCTTGTCAGACTGCTGAAAGTAAAGTAAAGGGCTGTCACATACTTGTCCTTGATAGACGGGCCAGAACTGGGATCGCTGTAGTTGTACGGTTTCTTTATTTGATCTCCTAAAGCATCCAGCCAACTAATCTTGTGAATTAAGTAAGGTCGTTCCACGTTGCCAATGGCATACCAGATGCAAGCTAGCCAGTGAGCAATTAATGCAAAAATGCACATGAGCAGCATTAGGACGGCAGCACCATATTCTGAATATCTGTCCAATTTCCTTGCAACTCTGACCAAACGGAGTAACCTTGCAGTCTTTAAAAGTCCAATGAGGGTGGTAGTCTGCAAAGATAAACATACTGAATTAGATAGTATAAGTTATAAAATTATGATTTCTGTTAGAATTAAGAATTTTTCTTTTTCTTGGGGGGTCTGCTCACTACGATGTTATGGTTTCCACTTCTACAGGATCATGATGGATCAGTTATGATCTGTTTGATGGATCTGTCATGATCTATTATAATCCATTAGGATCTGTTCCCCCATGTGAATAGGACTGTGTTTCACCATCAGGAGCAGTGTGGCGCTGTTTTTTTTTTACGAAAAAAACCCTTTTTGGACAACTCCTTCAACCAGTATAAATGTCATACCTTCTGAATGATAAATAAAAAAATATCATTGTATACCCCTTTTCCCATATTTCTTCAGAAAATACCTCCCAACTGAAAAGGCCACCCAGCACATTACAATTAGAGATGAGCAAATTTCTCAAAAATTCGATTCGGCCGGTTTGCCAAATTTTTGGAAAACATTCGGTTTTGATCCGAATTTATTTGCGGCGAATTGCGTTAAAAAAGGCTATTTCCTGGCTGCAGAGATCCTTTATAGTGGTGTAGAACACTGTGCCTTGGAGTAACATGCATATGGAATCTGCTGTGGTAGTGAAACAATACTGTGAGTCAGTATAACATGCAGATGACAGGCGTCGCTCTTAGAATCACTGCACACTTCACTTATTTGGCGGTTATGGGGCCAAAACTGACCAAATAACTCAAGTGTGAACTCAGCCTTACAGGTCAATGTTATAGTCAAGAAGAGGCGCACTCCTTTTACACCGTCGGCAGCTGATTCCACATAGATGTATACAGAACCTGTCCTATTAAACGCTTATACAAGTAGAGCCCCCCTGACAGAGTGGAGAGGGTGTCAGCAGTAAGTATGTGTTGACGTCACTGATTATTTTGCCCTTCCTCTGATCCGTCAGAACGATAACCCCCAAAAAACTGATCCTGTCTGTGGAGCATCCGCCTTAGCTCTGTCAGCATTTGGTCAGTAATCCATCAGTATTGCCAAAAAAAAACAGGAGTGGATCCAAAACAGAGATGACACATGAATGGAATATTTCTTCTGTGTTTTGTACCCACTTCTGCTTTTGGCTACCAAATCATAAGCCAATTCTAATGCAAAATAGGGATCATGTCACGCAGGCCTTACAGCTGTTACATAGACAGGATCCGTTGTGCGTCTCATTTTTCCTTCCTTCTGACAGTTAAGAAGAGGGGTCAAATAAATGATTATGTCAGCCAGGCCGGAGGGTGGGGAGGGTGGGAAAAGCATGAGAAGTCCACAGAGTGGCCCAATGACAGTGTGGAAGTGGCAGCAGCATCAGGAGGCCACAGAGTGGCACAATGACAGTGTGGAGGTGGCGGCAGCAGCATCAGGAGGCCACAGGGTGGCACAATGACAGTGTGGAGGTGTTGGCAGAAAAAATATCAGGAGGAGGCCACAGGGTGGCACAATGACAGTCTGGAGGTGGCGGCAGCATCAGGAGACTACAGAGTGCCACAATGACTGTGTGGAGGTGGCGGCAGCATAAGCATCAGGAGGAGGCCACAGGGTGGCACAATGACAGTGTGGAGGTGGCAGCAGAATCAGGGGGCCACAAAGTGGCACAATGAAAGAGTGTGGAGGTAGAAACAGCAGCATCAGGAGGAGGCCACAGGGTGGCACAATGACAGTGTGGAGGTGGCAGTAGAAGCATCAGGAGACCACAGAGTGGCAAGGTGACATAGTGTGGAGGTAGAAGCAGCATCAGGAGATCACAGAATGGCAAGGTGACATAGTGTGGAGGTGAAAGCAGCATCAGGAGATCACAGAATGGCAAGGTGACATAGTGTAGAAGTGGCAACAGAATCAGGAGACCACAGAGTGGCAAGTAGTGTTGAGCACGAATATTCGAAATGCAAATTTTTATCCCGAATATCGCAACTTTGAGAATTCGCAAATATTTCGAATATAGTGCTATATATTTGTTTTTCGAATATTCGTCATTTTTTTTTCCATCTGAAGTCATGATTCCTTCCTGCTTCTTGCTTGTGGGCCAATGAGTCAATGGCTCACAAGCAACTTAAGCAGGGAGGAATCATGACTTCAGATGGAAAAAAAATGACGAATATTCTAAAAAACTAATATATAGCACTATTGCTATATATTAATTTTTTAGCATATTCGTCATTGAAGAATATTCTAAAAAAATGAATATATAGCAAGAGCGCTATATATTTGTTTTTTAGAATATTCGTCATTTTTTTCTCTCTAAGGTGAACAGTCATTGGCCCACAAGCAACTTAAGCAGGGAGGAATCAATACTTCAGATGGAAAAAAATGACGAATATTCTAAAAAATGAATATATAGCACTATATTCTATAGTGCTATATATTCATTTTTGACCCACACCTGTATTGATCGCGTAATATTCGCATATTATGCGATCATTACCTTGCCGATTTTCGAGTAAAAAAAAAATGAATGTAGAATATAACAAATATTCGAATTCGAGAATATTCAACGAATATTCTACAAAATATTAGCAAAATATCGCAAATTGGAATATGACCCCTGCTGCTCATCACTAGTGGCAAGGTGACATAGTGTGGAGGTGGCAGCAGCATCAGGAGACCACAGAGTGGCCCAGTGACAGAGTGAGGAGGTGGGTGGCATCAGGCGGGTGGCAGCATCAGAATAGTAGCTGGGGCAGGTAGCCAGAAAAAAACGGTCTCTTTAGTCAAAATGTTGGTGTGGCACCATGGATGATCTAGTCTGATGCATCAGGCATTGGTGGATGGAAATCCTGGCTGATCCACACCTGATTCATCTTGACAAAGGTCAGTCTCTCCACATTTTGGGTGGACAGGCGAGTTCTATTTGGGGTAACTATGGCCCCAGCCGCACTAAACACCCGCTCTGATGACACACTACTGGCTTGGCAGGACAGCTTTTCCAGGGCAAACTCTGCCAGTTGCGGACACAATTCCAGTTTGGCTGTCCAGAAGTCCAGCGGATCTTCAATGTGGGGTGGTAGGGTGTGGTCTAAGTATGCCACCACCTGCTGGTTCAGGTCCTGCTCCAGGTCTAGCTGCTGCTGTTGCTGGTGAGTAGTTTCTTCACTAGGTGGGTGAAAAAAGCTGCTCATCAGTGACTCTAAACTCAAGTTGCTGCTGATGGAGCTGGAATTGCTCCTACCCCCCGACCTTGCCACAGCAGCCATGGCAGAGGTATGTGAGAGCAGAGGGCCCCCCGGTCAGACCTGCGAGAGGATTAATGATGAGCAAGTGAGCATGCATCGGGCCATTTGTGCAAGTCACTCAGAGGGACTCCCTGCCTTCATCTCCACTGCATACAGCTATGGTGTGTCTGGGTCCTCTTCCTCGTCTTCCTCATCGCCCTGTAGCTCCTCTGGCTGCTCCTGCTCCTCCTCTCCTGTTACCTGTGTAGAAAAACCACCCATTTTGCTACACATTACTTGTGCTCCAATGTCCTCCTCCTCCTCCAGTTCAGCCCCCACAGGGCTCAAGTGGCAGTGAGATGTAGTCCCCACATCTCCAGTCCCCTGACCAGCCAGATTTACCAGCATCTGTTCCAGGACATAAAGCAGTGGAATGACATTGTTCATCCCGTAGTCCTGGCGACTGACAGATAATGCGGCCTCCTCAAAGGGCCTAAGCAAACGAAAGGGGTCGCACATGAGATGCCACTGGCTGACATCAAAGTTACACAGTGGAGTACTCCTGTCCGCTTGGATCATCAATAAATAGTTTATGGCCTTTCTCTGTTCATATAGTTGGTTCAACATATGGAGGGTGGAATTCCAATGGGTGGGAACATCACATATCAGCCTATGTTGGGGGATGCTGTTCTGCCTCTGCAGCTCTGCCTTGCGGTGTACGAGTGGCTAAAGTGCGTGCAAAGTTTCCTGGCCATTTTTAGGATGTCTTGCACATGGGTGGAAGACTTCAGGAACCGCTTGACAACCAGATTAAACACGTGTGCCATGCATGGATCAGCCCTCCTTGACAGAGCGCCGACCCCATGTTCTTCCCGTTGTCGCTCACCATTGTCACGATTTTGAGTTGTCGCTGAGAAAGCCAGGATTCAATTTCTTGATGAAGGACACGGAGCAGTTCCTCCCCTGTGTGACTCCATTCGCCCAGGCAAACAATATGCAGAACAGCGTGACACCGCTGTGCCCTGCACATATGGTATGCTGGAGGGGCACTGAATTGTCCCTGCAGTGGAGGCTGAAGACACGATGGAGAATGAGGAGGCAAAGGCGGACATTGTCGTAGGACCAACGGCGTGAGAATGTGGAGGCGGAAGCATCATCACCTGGCCAAGTTGCTGGTGTGGCTGTGCAGGAACCACATTCACCCAGTGGGCCGTAAAGGACATGTATTGTCCCTGACCGTAGTTATACCTCCACATGTTGGTGCTGCCGTGCACTTTGGCAGACACCGACAGGCTCAAGGACTAGCCCACCTTCTGTTCTACATACGTGTGCAGGGCAGGTACTGCCTTTTTGGCAAAGAAATGACGGCTTGGGACTCTCCACCTCGGCTCGGCACAAGTCATTAGTTCTCTGAAAGGTGCAGAGTCCACCACTTGGAAAGGGAGGGACTGCAGCACCAGCAACTTGGCCAGGAGCACATTCAGCTTTTGCGCGGTTGGATGAGTGCACACATACTGTTGTCTCTTGGCTATCGCTTCGGTGATCGATTGCTGACGGAATAACTGACGAGGAACAGGAGCATCAGAACCAACAGATGATGGGAAGGACAGACAGCTCCCTTCGGCTGAGGTGGTGGAGCCTTGACTGCCTGAAATCGTGTGCGTACCACTGGGTGATGCAGTGGTTGCTGCGGCAGGCTGGAGCACCACATCGGAGCCACGGCTCTCCCAGACCACTTTATGGTGATGCTACATATGTTGACGCAGGGCCATGGTGCCAACATTGGCACCCTGGCCACACTACACCTTCTGCCCATAGATTCTACAAATTGCCATGTTCACCTCCTCCGGCGGCTTAACAAAAAATCGCCACACTGCCGAGTAGGTGATTTCACACTCCGCACTGCGCACTGACTGACTTCTACCGCAGCTGCTTCCTTGAACCCCTGCACCACTACTTTACGGGCAGGTAGGCTCCTGCGAAGCGGGTGGTCTACCCTGGGCACGTTTGGCTCCCGACCTCCCACTGCTGCCACCCTGCTGATTCCCAGCCATGCTAGCGAATTGCTGGCTCTGCCGCTGCCTCACGGGCAAGCTGCCACCCTCTTCTCCCAATGATGATGAAGCCTATAATTCACCCGGCTCCCAAGTGTGATCAGCTACATCATCATCGAGTACTGTCTGCACGTCACTAATGTCGTCCTCCTCAATGGTCTCTGGGTCAGGAGCCTGACCGCTTGCAACACCAGCTACCACGCCACTCTCCTCATCACTACTTGCCCGTCTACCGGAGGAAGCAGCGGATGTCTCCTTCACATCTTGGCTGGCCAGTAGCTGCTGACTGTCCTCTAGTAGCTCGTCCTCGCAGTATAGAGGGAATAGAAAAGTACAGAGGCAGGTTGAGGACAGGTGGGGGTACAGGGCCTGCTCTCGGGCCATGCCAACTAAGTGTTGTGTCTGACGAAACCCACGACTCTTGGCTGAGGGTGTCTGATGTCACTTGGGGCGAAGTGGATGACCGAGTCAACCATTCAAGAACCGCTGGGTTGCTGGTCAAGACACAACCGCTAGATGACACCGGGAGGCAGGCCTCTCGCTGCGACCCCGGCTGCCACGCACCCTTACTCTGCTGTGACCTGTGCCTGCGTCAGAAACATTTAGGCCGCTGCCACTCCCCTGTGCACAACTAAAAAAGGTGAGCACCTTTTCTCTCTAAACAATTTATTTTGTATTGAGCGTATTACCCTATTGTGCACCCCCCCCACCCCTCTTGTCTCTTTTTTCCCTTTGTGACCGAGTGGAATTTAGAATCACCCGTGGTTTCCAAAACTCTTATGTGCAGGGCCTGGCACCTCTCTGTCTGACATACTGTTAGATCAAATAAATAAATAAAATGTATATTAAAACACCCTAAAAAAGTCTGTAATTTTCTCACTTCACCACACAACGGCTAATAAGCCCTTTTTTCCCACTAATACACGCCAAAAAGGGCTTTAGAACATATAACTGCACTGCTGAACTGCAAATAGGCCCTTATTTTTTTCCACTTATACACGCCACAAATGGCTTTAAAACATATAACTGCACCGCTGAACGGCAAATAATATATTTTTTTGCCACTAAAACATGCCAAAAAGGACTTTAGAACATATAACTGCAAAGCTGAACGGCAAATAATATATATTTTATTGCCACTAATACACTCCAAAAAGGGCTGTAATTTTCTCACTTCATGACATAATGGCTAATAAGCCCTTTTTTCTGACTAATACAAGCCAAAAAATGCTTTAGAACATATAACTGCACCGCACAAGGGCAAATAAGACGTAGAAATATTTCCTTGTAATAAACCCTGTTAATGGCTGTATCAAACAACACTTGCACCCCAATAACAAGAACGGTCTGCTGGAATTACAGAGCTATATAATGGCAATTTTGATCTCCAGTCAGTGCAGCAAGGTGTAATAAGATTGTTCCTATTACCCAGACTGTAAACTCCCCTACTGAACCCTGCTCTGCTTCAATACTGTGGAATGATTCCTCACTATTATTTCCCTAAAATTCTATACAGCAAAATAAAAGTTTTAAAGTCTTTTCTACCACTGTCCCTAGCACCTGCTGACGTCTCTCCCTGCACTAAGTACACTGGAAAAAGGCTGAATGCAAGATGGCTGAGGCTATTTATAGGGCTGTGACATCTCAGGGCTGGCTGCTGATTGGCTGTATGCATGGCATTGTGGATGATCCCTCGTTCCCAGAGTTCCTTGCTCCATGTCCTAACATGTGCAGCAGCCATTTTAGGAAAAAAATTGATTTGTTACCACGAAGCGTGAGGAAATTCTGATTCGGTGCGAATCAAACTTTTCCTAAAAGTCGGATCGAATTCCACTTCGTCAACTTTGATTTGCTCATCTCTAATTACAATCATGGCCGCATTCATGCAATTTTGTGTTTAACTTTTCGAAAAACTCCTAAAAATAAAAGCTCAAGATGTGTTGGGCTCATACATTATACCTATGTCTACATTCATATATCATCACGTATACACCAGAACTGAATAGACCAAAAATCTCAATGATCCAGGCAGGGAGTTTCCCTGAAACGACATAGTCGAAAACAGCATCACAACTTTCACGTGGCGGAGGCCCAAGGCAGACCTCCGGGACATCAGGGAACCAGGACACGGCAACATAGTCCAGCAGCAACAAATAGCAAGAGCTGCAACAGGACATACAGACGTACGCACAGGCGCAATACTACACGGAACAGCGGATGTGGACACACTGTGCCACTGACTGGCAATGCTCTGAAGGGACGTTACTAAGCAACTCCCTGGTATTCACTAGAGTCTGAGGTGGTGAGGATAGACTTGAGCCAGTAAGGTAGTTGCCAGGGGCTACTCCAGAGCAATCCCTGAGTCAGTGGCAGCTGGTCCAGACAGACCATAAGGTACCTGAATTAGGCACTGGCATGCATAGACAGGCAGATAGAGATGAAACAAGAAGCAACGGCACAAACAAGAGAAACACACCTCAGAGCTACAAGGCACAGAACAGGCTAGAGATTCAGGCAGACAAAAGATTTAAGGCACACAGAGATTTTTGGCACACAGAGATTCCCCCTCCGGGGAAGCCAGGGACCCTCTTCAGAAGGCGGAACACAGAACAGACAACAAACAGAAGCAGTTAAGCACTGCCAGGCTATCGGATGCAGTTACACACTGCTAGGCGAACAAGGAACAGATCAGGAACAGAACATGACATAAAATGATACAGGGCAGGTACAGAACAGAACAGGACATGACAATAAACACCATAACAGAACAGGTACAGAACAAAGACCAACAATCCAAAACTAGGTCACACCATGCAGAATGGTAACAGGAACCCCGGGACAGAAGCAAGGTGCTACACCTAGCCAGGCACAGACAAAACAGAACTGACCTCCAGCCCCCAAAGCCCACAGACGAGGGCACCTGGAAAGCCCCACCCAGGCACAGATCCACAGGCACAGAACAGTGGAGTTAACCACAACAGAACCGGAGTACAGAACATGACACACAGGCTGCAGCACAGGCCGTTGCCCCTGGCAGCCAGCATACACGGAGACACCCGCAGCCAGTACAACAGAGCACAACCAACCCGTGACACCTCAGACAACCAGGGAAGCATCACAGGAAAAGTAAACATTCCGTGACACAACAGACACGGGGAAAGCAACATACACAGGCGCATTCAAGACACCGCAGCCAGCATGCAGCCCCAAGCAACCAGCCTGCACAGGTAACATCCTGCAGCCAATACGCAAGGGAGCATGCAGCCAGCCTACACGAAAAACTGTCACAATGAACCGCACTGTGACAGCAACACTGCAGCAATTTTTGGTAATTTGTGGCTGCTCAATGCCAGTTTGGTTTATGAATTTGTGAAAGCACCAATATTACAGCCTGAATTGTGCTCTGGGTGGTTGCCCTTTTTCTTTTGTGTAGGTGTTTTGGGTATACAGTGGACTAATATTCACCCAGAGAAGGAAATATTTGGAGAAAAAAACCATGACTAAAGGCTATTTATATGCTACAGATTTCCATACCTCTGCCCAATTCCTCCTGAAAACTCAATCCCCCATATATAATCTAATACAGATGTAGTAGAGTTAACACACATGCTTTATGAGACGTGTTATCTAAACTAAATGCTTTAAGCAAACACCTTCAACTGCTTTTCAATGGCTTTTGTTTCAAGATAACACGATGAGTTAAGAGTTTGTGTGTTAACCCTGCTACATCTGTAGGCTGTAGGAGGTTATTTTAGGCT
This sequence comes from Bufo bufo, assembly GCF_905171765.1. Classification (NCBI taxonomy): domain Eukaryota; kingdom Metazoa; phylum Chordata; class Amphibia; order Anura; family Bufonidae; genus Bufo; species Bufo bufo. Next base: position 196,394,215 of record NC_053395.1, on the reverse strand, counting down.
AGCGCTGGACCCTTTTACCTACTGGACCCCCATGCAATTGCACAGGATGCTTTTGGTATGTCCAACCCTGTCCCTCTCCTATCACAGGATATGCCGGCTCTTGTCTCTCCCATGTTCATAAGGAATGATTATTTTTGTAGGAATATTTGCAGGTTTCTCTTCTACATGCTTATAAATTTTGCACTGGCTATAATGGGGAGGCAGATGGGAGCAGTTAATTTCCATAGACATAGCCTCACTAATTAGGAAGACACCTGCCTCCATCAGGTTGATGTTCAGGGCTATGTAAGGATTGAGCAGTATTTTAATCATGACTTCTCAAGAAGCTAGAGACGCGTTTCAATTTTTTTTATGATAGGCTAAATTCTGTAGTCTGCATATTTGGTAGCAGCATTAAGCTGACAGCATAGATGCCTGCTGTTCTTACATGTCCTAATTCAGAATCAGATCAGGTCGAGAGAGATTACTGCAGATAGGGGTTATGTGGAGGTATACATCCAAGGCTAATATAACTGTGTAATGGATAGCAAGAATACATTGTCCATGTCCTCCAGAGCTCAGTAGGATAGGATGCAAAAAATAAAAGATGCTGAAATATTGAAGAAATTAAACTTTCTAATTGTATCTCAATCTATATGAGCCGCAGGGGTGCACAGACGGCTACGGAGGAAGTCAAATGGCTTATAGTGGGGCGGTCACGTTCCGGAGGCCCAAGGAAGATCTCTGGGACGTTTTGCAAACAGGACAGGCAAGATTCAAACCAGGGACCAACAGAGTACTTTATTACAAATGTGAAAAGAACATGACAGTAAAGCAGTTTAGGCAATAGTGATAGCACTACCACAGAACCAAGTGCACGGGCAGACTAGAAGCAAACCCCAGAGGGCAGAGAGCCAGCGAGCCCCGTTCTTCACAGAGCCCCTGGTGGTGGGGATGAGCGTGGCTGAGGGCTCACTGGTTGCACCTTCAGGAAGGTCCGGGTACACTTGACCGCTACTTGCAGAGAACCACGCAGGTGCAAGCACCAGCGGAACAGACAACAGAACTGGGACCCAAGCAAACACAGGAGATGGATCAGACGACAAGACAAACAGGAACCAGCACAGAAGTAGATGCCTGGACGCCATACGGAACGGAAGCATGGCGGTCACAGGCAGAGCTTCACACAGACTAGAGATCCTCCCTCCGGAGAAATCAGGGACACTCTCACGAAGGCAGGACAGACACAGGAACAGAAGCAGTAAGGCACTGCAGGACAGACAAGGAACAGACTGGATCAGAAGCAGTTGGCACTGCCAGGCTGGACATAGAACAGGCAGGATCGGAGGCAGTTTAGCACTGCCAAGCTATCAGTTAGAGCACTGCTAGGTTAAACATGGAACAGAGTGCATACATCAATGACACAGAACAGGTACAGAAGATAAGGCAAGGCATGGACAAGGATAACAACATCACCACAGAGCATGTACAGAACATCAGACAAGGCAGTAACATCAATGCATACAAGGCAACACCACAAACGAGGGCAGATAGCAAAACCCCCTGGGTCAGCAGCAAGGGGCTACCCCCAGTAAGGCACAAGCCCCAAAGCTCACAGATAGATATAGCTGGATTAACGAGGGCACACCCAGGAGCAGCTCCCAATGTACTGGAGTAAATGAAAACTGCAAGCACTAAAGTTTCAACCTTTTTACTGAAAACCAAATGGATGCAGCAAAACAATAAAATGTGATTAAAAGTGTCCATAGCCTACAAACCGTATCAACTAGACCAGTGATGCCCAACCTGCAGCCATCCAGCTGTTGCAAAACTACAACTCACAGCATGCCTTGACAGCCTACAGCTATCAGCCTACAGTAAGGCATGATGGGAGTTGTAGTTTTACAACAGTTGGAGGGCCGCAGGTTGAGCATGCCTGAACTAGACTTAACGCAATTGCAGCAAATTTCCAGCTGTGAAAAGTTGCACAGGTTTCCTTTCACTGGAAGGAGAAATCTTTAAAATAAGAGATTGAAACCCCAGGTATATTAGATAGTGTTTTATATAGATGGATTTCAGGGGAAATTTGATTCACTGCAAAGCCGAATTTCCTCGTGCTTCGTGGTAGTGAATCGATTTTCCCTGAATGGCGGTAAAAAATAAAAAAAATCATACTTACCTCCTCCGTTTGACCACAAAGAGCCGGCCACCATCTTGAAGATCTCACACGAAGTCCCTTGCGCGGTGACATATGACGTCACCACACCAGCCGAGGTGATGACGTCATCACGGGCTGCGGGAGTTACCGCGCTAGATCTTCAATCAAGATGGTGACGGCCGGCTCTTTGTGGTCAAACGGAGGAGGTAAGTATGATTTTTTATCATATGAACGTGGCATCTGAGGGGTACAATGAGGGCGAGAAGGGAAGCACAATCGCCGCACCCTGTCATTGCACGCACTACTTACAAAGAAATGCGCTTCGTGATGAAGTAATTCATCACAAAGCAATTTTTTGGGTAAAATTCGACGAAGCAGTTGAATCGCATTTTGCAGTACTTCGCTCATCACTAATATTAGACATTTATTTTGCAGAGCTTTTCAATGGCAATTATTGTATAAATTATGATGTATAATGAAGTTTCGGTTTTGGCTAAAAATAAAGTATTAAATGAACTATGTGTTAATTATACAACTGAGTAAAAATGATGAGGAAGGAAATATATCTCTTGGGACTTGGTCATCTATATTTAAACATGAAAATCTCATGCTAAATCACAATTTCACATCATATCTCAGGGGAATAGAGCACCAATGATATAGCCTTGGGTTTCTTCACACACTTTCAGGAAATAGCTCTGTACAAGTCATGATTGAATTTCTACTATTTAGCAGATATTAATTTCCTTGCTGTAAGAATTCTACCGTTCAGGGACTGAGGTTTATAAAAATGATTCCTTCCTGGTAAATATTCAACAAACTGAAAGCTGCTGAAGGAATATAGATATATATATATATATATATGCCTGATGGAGGGAGTCTGAGAACACATACCTGCTTATATTATAAGGAGAGGTAAAAAATGTACCCAGAGAAAGACCCTCAACTGTGTACCACTGTATTATTACTAAATCTGGGATTCGTCACCCCCGGCCTCGCCTACTTCTCTTTGGCTCCCTCAATGTAAACATTCTCTTTGACACTGCTGCAGCCAATCGCTGGCCACAGTGGGGACCTGCTACCCTTGAGTCACATAAACCACATGACCATTTGTCATGAAGCAAGGTGTGCTGCAGGTCACCACTGCTGCCAGTAATTGGCTGCAGCTGTCACGTGACCCGCTTGAAGCAGGATGTTGACTCGGGCACACCAGGGAGCTGCAGAGCTGGCGGTGGAACCATTGATCTGGGAACCAGTGGCAAGGATCAGGAAGCACTGTACCTATCCCAAGGATGGGCCGTGAATGTAAGAGTCCTGGAAACCCCTTTAAATGGCACGCAATCACTTATTTGGATGGGCACTGAAGGAGATTTTTTAAAAGGTTTTTAGGATTACTGTGTTCTTTAGTACATCCTTCACATGCTTTTTTGTTTTTTTCAATTTGGACTCTACTGACCCGTTTTCATCATGTAAGGTTACTTTCACACTAGCGACAGGGCTCAACAAAAACGCTCAGGAAGGGTGGGTTCCCACTAGCATTATGCCATTCCGTTTATAACGGAATATAATGGAATGGCCAGACGGAATACAAAACGGAAGCCTTTAAGAGGCATTCCATTTTACTCCGTCCTAATTGAAGTCTATGGGCCAGCATAACGGATACATTTGGTTTCCGTTATGCAGGACGGAGAAAAAAGTCCTGTCGAAAGGAAACCAGACGGATCCGTTATGCTTGTCCATAGACTTCTATTAGGACGGAGCAAAACGGAATAACTCTTCAAGGCTTTCGTTTTGCATTCTATCTGGCTATTCCATTATATTCCGCTACAAACGGAACTTTTAACGGAATGGCATAACGCTAGTGCGAACCCACCCTTACTGATAATACAACGATCTGCATCTGTTATGAAGGGATCCGGTTATATTATCTTTAACATAGCAATGATGGATCTGTCATTAACTCCATGGAAAGTCAATGGAGGACGGATCCGTTTTCTATTGTGTCAGAGAAAACGGATCCGTCTCCATTGACTTGCATTGTTGGTCATGCCGCATCCCAGGACGAAAAGAAAACCACAGCTTGCTGAGGTTTGCTCTCCGGTATGGGAACGCAACCAAATGGAACGGAATGCTTTTTGGAGCATTCCATTCTGTTCAATTGCAATTTTGCCCTCATTGACAATAAATAGGGACAAAATAGAAGCATTTTTATCCGGTATTGATATCCTAGGACCGATCTTAATACCGGAAAATAGAAACGTTAGTGTGAAAGTAGCCTAAACCATTCACTTTCCATCCTGTATCTAGCACTTCCTGTTCCTGTATCCAACCAAACCCATGATGCACCTCTCCTTCCTCTGCCACAGCTCCATTACCGCCTCTAACAACTTCCATCTAGTTCATAGCTCCTCCCACCCAGCTAGTTACATAGACACTCCCCTATCACTGCCCCGCCCATGGACATAACATCAAAGGAAATAAGAAGGAGCTGCGTGGACATGGTCATGTCCATTTTTACTAACCTCATCTGAGCCAGATCCAAAAATCAGAAGATCGAAAGGTATTGCTGCGACCATATCTATTAGGAACCAGCCTTTGAAGTAATGAATCGCTATTTTTGCAGGGTCGCTGACAACTTCTTCATTATGATTAACGTATGTGGTCCGGAAGTTTATGAGTATATCGATTATGAACATGATATCTACCATTAGGTCTACAACATTCAGGGGGTTGCAGGAATATCCACACGCGCGCCTCTTCTGCTCCTCTACGTCATTCAGTAGGAAGGCAGCTGAGTAGGGTGTGAAAATGGCAGTGTATATAACAAGCAATAAAATTAGCCAGTCCCATACGGCTTTGAATGGGCTATAGTGCAATATAGTAAACTTATTGATACGAGGTGTTTGAAGTTTGTATTCCGGTAAGACATCGGCTCCCAGTGAGAGGACCTGTGGAGACACATCATTAAAGATGACAATTAGTGAAGATGTATTCCTTGTATTACCATAAAAGCTGACTTTTTATTACCCATTTTTACAATATATCACTGCAATATTTCACCGCTTTCTATAGGACACACATTTTGTGATCTTATTCAATGGTCTTATTCTATTGTCATATTCAGATGCACACACAAATGTAAATGATCTTATAGTATAGTTTTAAAGTTTGGAAAGAGACGAGAATCCCTCAAAGCTGTTATCCCACAAATTTAAAATTCTTTTATTTACTCACTTATCTGGTTTTCCAGAGAACTTTCTTCCCTTTCTGTTGACGGGCAGCAGCTCACATAAGACAATCAAGAACCTGCATCTTTCAAGATGCATTACATTTAGCTCTTGTTTCCTCCCCTGCATAGGAAACAATCCCATATATAGCCCCAGAAATACATACAGTATGTAACGCTCCCACAAATTTCTTCTCCACTGTCTAGAAAGATATGAATTTAGAAGTAGAGATGAATGAATGGAAAGTGTCTGTCTGGACCACTTCACCTGCTTCAGTATGAGATCACTAGACCAACACCGAGGAGAAGGGGAGCAGGGAAGGACGAGGAAGACCAGGAGGATAAACAGCAGGGGGCACTACCGTTTTCAGGGAGGAAAATGTTATATACATTAAAAATTAGCAATATTTTTATTGCATGTACTGTACATTACAATAATATTTCATTTGCAATGCCCCTTTTATTGCATGGTAGTACTTTTGGGGAATAACACCTTTAACCCCTTTGTTCCCCCTGTCATAAGAGGTGTATAGAGCGGGTCATGAGCTCCATACACAGTCGGTACCCAGCTGTAATGACCAGAACTGAAGCCCAATCCTGGTCATTTAACCCCTCAGATGCTGCTGTCAGTAGTGACCGTGGCATCTGTGGGGTTATCGGAGCCCCACAGCAAAATTCACTGATCCATTTCTATGACAGCCTAGGGCAGTGATGGCTAACCTTGGCACTCCAGCTGTGGTGAAACTACGACTCCCAGCATGCTCCATTTATTTCTATAGAGTTCTGAGAGCAGCCAAGCAAGGGGGGCATCTTGGGAGTTGTAGTTTTACCACAGCTGGAGTGCCAAGGTTAGCCATCACTGGCCTAGGGCCTTCTGAAGTCTCCCAGCATTCTCATACTGAGCTGCCTGCAGAGCTGTGCCTGAGGCAGCCTGTAAAAATCCTATATGTATTCTATTGCAGTATATGGGACAAGTGATTAGAAGATCGCAAGTACAAATCCTCTAAGAGGACTAAAAGTGAAGTGAAAAAAATAAATAAAAATAAAAATATGTTTTTAAAAATATATTTCACAAAAATATAAAAAATTCAAAATCACGGTTTCCTACTTAAATATTTAAAATAAACAAAAAATAAACATATTAAGAATCACTGAGTCAAAAACTGTTCAAACTATTAAAAGATTAAAGTATTTTTTCTGCGCGGTGAATGCCGTAATAGAAAAAAATAAAAGTGTGTGATCTGGCATTTTCAGTTACCTTGGTCTTCCCCCCCAAAAAATTTAATAGAAAGTGATCAAAAAGTCATATGTACTCCAAAGTGATAACGATAAAAGCTACAGTTCACCCCACACAAACAAGCCCTAACATACAGTAGCTCTGTAGATGAAAAACATAAAAAAAGTTATGGGTGTCAGAAGATGGCAATGCAAAGAAAATGATTTTTTTTTTCAAAGTTTTTTTTAAAGTAGTAAGAGAAAATGAAAACGATATAACTTTGGTATTACCATAATTATACTAACATTTGACATTGCCCCAATTATACAACAAAGCATTTCTCCCTGTTTTTCAATACAAGTGAAATGTCATTAAAACATACAACTTGTCCCACAAAAAATAAGCCATCATAAGGGTGCACGAACAGAAACGTTTTTTTAGTGTTTTTCTGACTTTCCTGCTTCACTTCACAAAGCCACAGAGTTACATGATAATATTTTTAACAATACATCTCCAGCACTTCTTTATTGCAAAATCCTTAAAAACATCTTCTACAATGATTAAAAACCATACCTACGCATTTCGGACATAGCATACCATGATTGGGGACAAGTCATACTATGTCCGAAACGTGTAGGTCTGGATTTTAAGTGCTGTACAAGATGTTTTTAAGTATTTTTAATTAAAGAAGCAAGGGAGTGCTGGAGAATAAATAATAATAATAATAATAATAATAATAATAATAATAATAATTTATAGTTTTTGAATTTATTAATTGTGGATACACCTGTTTCCAGCTCAGGACATCTCCGAGCAACTGTTATTTGGACATCCAACAGAGACAAGGCGGTGAGCATAATCAGTTTTTTGTGTATCTTATGATAAGATTTTACCTGCTTTCACCACTAGGGGGAGCTTAGGTGCTAAGTGCATACTGTTGTACTATAGAGTTCTATGTATAAATTGTCTTCAGTAAGCTCCTAAGCTCCCCCTGTTGGTGGCACCAAGTAGCTAGAATTATATGGTTATTTAGGGGATACAGAACTATCTTTAAAAATAGAGTCCTAAAATGCTTTAGAGAGTCATGATTAAATGAATCAGCACTGAATTTTGGGATTAAAAAAAAGTGAAGAAAACAAGTGTTAAAAGATAGACACTCACTTTAAGGTACTTATGACCTAATGCCCCATTATTATAGATTCTCCTCTTCTGACTCGCATACAGAGGAATAATGAACATATGCAAATGGAACGTTACTAGACCTTGGATCCTAGTCATTATACTGCATGAGGTGATGTGAGTCCCGCTGGTAAAGAGCGGGGCTGGATTTTTCATTGAAACCACTTATCTTGGGAGAAGCTCCCTCATAAGTTCAGCATTAGATTCTCTCTTTTAACAAACGGCTGAGTGTTCGGTAGTTTTATACCTCCGGATTTCATGATAAAATAGAAAATATAGTACAACAAAATATAATGCACGTAGCTTCTGAAATTATGTGCTCGCAACAATAAAATAGCTGAGTTGTTAGGAACACCACCGGCAAAATGGACTTGAAGAGAAAACATCTATTATCTCATGGAATGTACTCAGTGGTTAGTGCTCCATGAAACAGCCATGGCCTGAAATTACTACAACAATTTCACATTGTTACACTAACCACCCAACAATATAACTGATTTAAAGAGCTTTTATTTCCCAGTAGGTTGGCGCTTGCTGTAAAGCACGCTCGTGTATTGCCCTACAAAGCATCAAGTAGCCAAATATGAGGCTACAATTGCACCTGCCAACGATAAAATTGTAGGTATAAAAAAAGCAAGGATGTTAATATAAACAGAAGTTAATGTAAAATTGATTTTTTTTGTTGTGTCTATTATAGTCGTGGAATTTTCATGCCTTTTCTCCACACAGGTTGTATAGACATATTCTCCTGCCTGATGTGAAGTGGCATGAGAAGAGACACCACTGCACGTTGGGCAGCACAATTCTCATGAGAACCATCTGTAACCCAGCAAATGTCTAGCTTGGGGTCTATTCAAATTAAATTAAAATTAAATGTGACCTGTGCATGATACTCATTGGGCATCAGACGGTTGTGTTATACTTTCCTTCCCAGCGTGCAGCAGTGTCAATCCATAGGCTAAAGAGACTAAAGAGGCTATGCCATGATTAATTAAAAAGATAAAAATCATACATAAACTAGTACATGACAGCCTCTTTCTAACAAAGCTAGAACCAGCGCTGCACCTCACATGGATCCAGAGATCTCCCCATTCACTGCTCCAATTATTCTGCTCAATTTATTTCAAGCTGCCGGCTTAAAGCACTTGTCCATACTCAGAGGACATGTCCTGTCTGCTGCAGGTAGTAGCAGATGAAGGACGGAACTGAGCACGTCCTTCTATCTCAGTGAGCAGGACAGAGAAATTAGAAAAGAGCAAACAGCAGGTGGCGCCGTACAGATAGATTTAATTGAATAACAATACATTTTTAATTACATGCAATTACAAAAGCATTCAGATCCAGGTGCTGGTTTGAAGACGGTAGAATATTATTCTTGGGACAACCCCTTTAATCTCTATTTTGCTTTCCTTTGTACGTAGCTGCAGTCTTTTTGTCCTTGTAGAGTAAAAACAGCCTGTTCCAGTATAACATGTACAACACATCAGTCTTTACACTGTAGTCAAGAGGCAACCATTGGTACAAGGAGAAACATCTAAGAAATGGCTTGTCTGAAAATGGACTTTGTCCACTTCTAGTTGAGATCTGGCCAGAATCTAGCAGGGGTAGGAGCAAGTGTTTCATAAGTCATTCTGCATTAGTCAGCTCAGTAGACTAGAGTAAAAATGATCTCATGTCCAAAGTATGCGAATTATGGTTGGTATTAGAGATGAGCGAATTTCTTGAAAATTCAATTCGGCTGATTTGCAGAAAATTCACCAAAAAATTAGCTTTGTGACGAATTACTTCATCACGCATTTTTTTGTAAGTAGCGGATGCAATGACAGGGAGCGGCGATAGCGCCGCCCCCGTCATTGTACCCCTCAGATGCCGCGTTCATACATGATCGCGGCATCTGAGTGTACAAACAGTGTAAAATTAACATTAAAAAAACATTACATCAAACGTCCATTTGCGCGCTAAGGGCCGGCCGCCACCATGTTGCTTGAAGATCTCGGCCGAAATTATGTGCAGTGTGAGATTAGGTCATCACGCCGGCCGTCGTGATGATGTAATCTTGCACCGCGCGGGATTTCGGCCAAGATCTTCAAGCAAGATTGAGGCTGGCGGCCCTTTGCGAGAAAATGGAGGCAGTAAGTTTGAATTTCTAATCGATTCGCTAACACGAAGCACGAGGAAATTCGGCATTTAGGCTAATAATTCCTGAAATTCGGATCAAATTCCACTTTGTTGGATTCGATCCGCTCATCTCTAGTTGGTACACTCAAAAAGCTATACATTAGAGGCATCTAAGGACAGATAAATCAAGTTCAAGACAAACAAAATGCATGGCATGGATCCTAATAGTCCTAGAATGGAAGTGATGCCACTAAATATTCAATTAATTCTTGACGATGTGCATTTTTTGTGTTAAGTTACAAAGCCAAGTAAGGCCGGGCTCACATCACCATTTATTTTTCTGTTCTCCTGATCCCTTTAGAAGAACAGAAGAATAAAGAAAAAAACGGATCCTGCATTTTAAGAATTCGTTATGCTCATTTATGCACATTTTGTTTTAGATGGCAAAAAAAAGTCCTACAATCGGGACGTTTTTCCCCATCTGAAATAACAGATCTCAGGCAGAAATGGCTAAAACATGGCTAAGACCAAATGTGCATACAGTAAATAAGCATAGCAGATGCTTAAAATACAGGATCTGATTTGTTGACTATTTTAGTTTGACAACCCCATTGAATGTTCTTACATCTTCTAGGAAACTGAAGTTAAAATTTATCAGAAGGGATCTGACAGCGAGTAGTGACAATATGCTAATTAGAAGCCACATGTAATTAATTGACACGACAACTTTAATGAGAACTTTCTGCATTTGTTGAATTAATTGTCGTGTTTAAAGAACTGTCACATTGGGAACCTTGAATAAAAAGGAACGACCAAATGTGCAGGAAAGTGTGAAATTCATTTGTGATATGATGCAGTGAAAAACTCTAATTTTTACATCAATCATATTTGCCTTGAATGGAAATGGATGGTGTAGATTTCCTTCTGTTCTAGAACCGCAGTTAACATAAATGGTCAGATATAAACATTCATCATAAAATGTCCTCATTAGCAATAAGTAAGTGCACAACTACATTATAATGTTACAGGCTGTGGTATAATCCTGAGTATATGGAAGACAACAGCTCAGAAGGAAGGAAGGTTTGGAAGTCTATTTTCATATATGTCCCAGGAGATCAGCCATTTCTACCCAAATCTGTAGCTGGCTGTAAGGCAACTGGCTGCATTATCAGCCCTACCCCCCATTGCTCTGTCTGCTATTCGAGACTAGGAATGTTAAATTACATCCTTAACTAAATTGGTACACTGGCAGCCAGTCTCCGTCACTGCCCCGCTACTTCTATTAGGAACATTATTCATTGAGCTACTACTACTCCCATTTTAGCCATCACCACCACTCCCCTCCTTTCCTTGCTCTGTGAACAGTTGCACGGATGCTTCTAATTGTTAATCCGCTTTTTCTATAAATGCTGGGCTGCCCTCTTACTCCTTTCCTGAGCATAGGTTACTAGTTTACTAGTTTAACCTGTGAAGGTTTGCTATTTTGATTGTCTGCCAGTGTACCGTACTTCTCCCTATTTACAGACTCTGATACTCCTCTACCTGCCCTGACCTTAAAGGGGTCATCCGGGGATGAGCGATAGCATAAGCATGTAGTGGCAGCGGTCTCCTCCTCTAGTGATCAGGCGATTGTCGGAAAGGAACGCTTACTTCTCTACAATCGCCTGCTTCCTCTGCAGGTGTAATAGGACCCTTAGCTTGTCTACTGTACTGACCCTTTGCTGCCTGCCCTGACCCTGAATAACTTCACAGAATTGGACAAATTTTGCCTGCCTTGACCTCTGCCTAACTACTATGAGTATTGCCTGATCCTTCAGTGCTTTTCACCAGTGTCTCTGATCACTGTGGGTCAGCTGCCAGCTCCATCAGGATTATTCCATGAGGTAGCGGCCTGGTGGTTCCCCTGCAGCGAAGGTCAGATCCGTGTATAGGGGTTAAATAGTAAAAACCAGGGAATTGCCAGGAAAATACTCTTGGGAATAGTCAAAAGTCAAACCAGTTATTTGGTACACTGGGCCCACAACCATTGTCTGTTACATAAGCTTAATTTCTCTTAGCTATCTGCCAATAGATAACCGAAGAGCTCAGGTGTAAATTGGGAAATCAATCTTCTCTGGAAGATTTCGACATAACCGTTTTGCACACTATCGTGTGGACAAGTTTCTTTTGTTTCATTGTAATTTTCTTTGTTTCGCGCTTATTCAACCTGTAATTGGAAGAATGTCACAATTATACAATAATTGTCTGTCCTTCTGCAGATTATCCAAACATTACAGTGGAAATGCAGAGTCTCAGGCCTCTTTCTCTTCAAGAAACTGATGATTGTGGGTGCCCCCAGCATCAGGACCTCCCATGGCTGGCCTTTTTTCAAATGGCCTATTGGTAAATGGTTCAAACTAGACAACACCTTTAACCCTCATAGTCACCCAATCAATAAAGCTATCCACACATGGGCCAGAATGTCTGCCTGATCTAACAAAAATGTTGCATATTTGGGGGTAACAAGCACTTGTTAACGTTAGAAGTAACTGTTTATACAGTAGGCCAGACAAGAGTCTAATAGATCCTCCTCTTTTCTCATATGCAGAGTTACCAGCAATATAGCAGGGATTGATGGAACGGGCCAATATCTCCTCATTGATGAAGCATCTGGCCATTTGTGGTTGGGGGTGGCATTTTTTGTGTGTACACTTTGAACCTTTTCAGTAAATCTAATCAGTATTTACTAATATTATACAATAACAATTAATGTCAACACCTAAAGTAACTTCACACATGATCTAGTTTTCCATATCCAAACTGGAAGATATACCGTATGTTTCGCCCCATAAGACGCACCAAAGATTTTCATTAGACCTCAGATGAGATCAGCAATGAGACCCTCAATATTAATCAGACCTCAGCTCACAGCCCAAATCAGACCTCCAATGTTAATAAGACCTCAGCTCAGACCCCAATGTGAATGACCCTCAATCAAACCTCAGATCAGAGCCCAGCCATATGTAATCAGCCCCCAACCATATATGATCAGCCCCCAGCCATATATGATCAGCCCCCAGCCATAATTAGGCAGCCCCCAGCCATATGTAATCAACCCCCAACCATATGTGATCAGCCCCCAGCCATAGTTCAGCAGCCCCGCCACTCCTCTCCTCTAGTGCTCTTCTTCTTCCTGCTGTCGGCTGTGCTGTGACCTGACGCGCACAGCGTGAGGTCACAGAGCGCCCTCACACTGTGCGCAGCCACAGCACAGCCATCAGCCGAGGACCAGGAAGCGGTGAGTACAGAGCCTTCACTGCTTCCTGGTCCTCTGGTACTAATAATCGCTTCCAAAATGGAAGCGCTCATTAGTCTTCACTCCATAAGATGCAGGGAAATTTCCCCCCCACTTTGGGTGGGGGGAAAGTATGTCTAATGGGGCGAAAAATATGGTACTTCACATTGGATAGAACATGAAGTATAAATACAATAAATTCTGAAACTTGTAATGATAAGGCTGGTCATTAGCGTGATGATAAATACAAGAATTTGCTATTTTTAGTAGAAACCATTAATAATGTATATCCTTGGGAGGAATACTGAATTCCCTATGTGGACAAAGAATGACTTTTACATGACTGTAATCACTGTGTCCATTTCTCGAGGTGATTATTCTGCCAGGGTGCCTGCTCATGCACAAGCACTGTCTCACAGGCAAGAAAAGTCTGTATGTATTAACAGAATTGGCTTGACATTTTGCAGTCTTGTAAAAATGGACTCTTTATATGCATTTTGGTTATAGCAGATTGCCACTTATTATTTTTAGGACCTGGACTTAAGAGCTCTGGTGACAACTGCTGAGATAACCAATTGATTATATCACTATCCCCACCACTTAGTTCTCAACATGCATTGCTCCCCCCCAGAAGTTTTCTCGTTGGTGGGTCATCTTGCACCTTTATAATGGATCCCAGTTGCAGTATTATTTAGGAACTGTAAAGCATTGTAACTTGAGCTGTATAGGACTATTATGCAGGTGCTTATTACAGTATTTAATGGCCATTCTATGGTGGTATTGTTAGCCCTTAGGGAGAGATTTATCAAGACAGGTGTTCCCATATGCTAGTTTTGATCTCCTTGCACTAAGATGCACCTAATTATCAACAGACAGGTGAAGATGAGTTTTATTAAATTCGTCACATCTCTGCCCCTGGTGTAAAATTGAGCTATAACTTACACCAGTTTCTGGCATAAATTATAGTAAATTCAGAGGTCCGTGCTAATCCCCAACCCCACCTGCTAAGTCCTGCTACTATCCTCGACAGTTAAGAACAGTGTGAAGAAGCTTAAAAAGTTGCAAATTATGAAGCGTGCCATAATATGCAACTTTTTTACACCACAATTGTGGCATAAAATCCTTAGTTTATGCCCCACTTCAAGTTTTACTGGTAATATTTTAGAATAATTATCAATGAAAGATTGGCACACTCATACATATGGAGCCACACGGAATCTTAACAATTGTGCCAATCTTTCATTGATAATTATTTAATTTGAAGGGTGAATTCATCAGATTGTGCACCTTCCGTGAGTGTGTGGTCAGTGAGCTATTTCCCCAAAATTTTCAAAATATTTTAGAATAATTGTACATAAGGGATAACAAAATGAATGGCCGTAATATGTCTATCTGGCATTTTTAGCAGTCGCTAAGATTTTTTTCCAAGCTAGTGGGTGGACACTAGCTGGCTTCACATTTTTGCACACACTATACATGGAAAAACAGGTGATCTTGCCTAGTGACTCTCTGCAGCACACCACGAGATGCAGCAGCAGTAATGGAGGACATTGTACAGCAGAACTACACAATTTAGATGTAAATCCAGCAGTTAGGTTAGACAATAAATCATTCAAAATCAGCATCAATTTCTCTGTGTTAGTCTCTCTGTCTCTGTCTGTCTACAACAACCCCTCCATTTTCCTCATCCTCCTCACTCTCCCCTCTCCAGTAATCTCATCCTTCAGCAAACAGGCAGCCCATCATCATCACTGATGAGCTGGGAATGGAGTGAGTTAGTGAAGGGGGTACAGTGGAGCAGTCTAATAAGAAGTGAAGTAAGCATCATTCTGGATGATATATGGCCGTTTGTTGTATTCACTTGTACTCTTTATATCTGTGACAAAATTGAAACAAGACTTACTCATTAAAGGGAGACTATTAGCAGTTTTGACCATGCTAACCTCTGTGTGGGTTTTGGAGCTCAGTACAAACATACCTTTTTGTTTTTGCAACCTTACTTATTAGGAGTAGTGTAGGCTCTTGCAAGTGCCCGCGGTGGGGCTTTATCAGGGGCGGTGGTGCAAAAGTTCAGCTTGGACCCCTACTATCCTCAGTGCTTTGTGGCCAGGGACAGGGAAGCACATAGCCTTCATGCTACCTGAGGCAAAAATTGAAACAGAACCCCCCATGCCACATTTTTGACATAACCCCTTCCCTACAACCAAAGGTGTAACTTTTCCAGCATGCACTTTCTATAATACTGGTGTTTTCTTATGCAGCACAAGGGTCTTTAGGCCCCTCAGGCTCCTGGGCCCGGTAGCGACTGCCACCTCTGCACCCCCTATAGCTACGTTCCTGGCTTTACTGTAAAGGCCTCTCTGCATTTAGCGGCTTCATAGCCTCTCCCCTCTGCTCATGCCTTTGTAGTATCCAACCTGGAGATCAGTATATTTGTCACTTAGAGCAAAGTTGAGTGGCTGTGAAGAAGGTCAATACACGGAGAGCAGAGAGCATGTCACAGTGAAACCCCACCTTGGGCACTTGCAAGAGCAGAATCTAGCAGAATAAAACTTCATATTCACAATACTCCTGGTGAGAAAAGCTCCACAAAATGCATGTTAGTACAGCTCTCCAGCCCCTACTTAGTGCAGTCAACGGTTTAACATGGTCAAAATTGCTGACAGACTCCAATTAAATAGCAATATTATTTAACAACTATATGGTAGCCTAATCTACATACTATATAACAATATTACTTGGACACTATATGAAAGCATCATTTAGGCTCTACACGGCAGTATTATTTTAGAACATAAAGTGTACTATTTAGGTACTATACAACAGTATTATTTGGGCACTGTAGGGGAATATTATTTGGCCACTATTATGTGGTATCATGTAGGCTCTTTATGGCAGTAATATGTGAGTACTATATGGTGGCATTATTTATACCCTAAAAGGTAGTATTCTTTGGGAACTCTATAGTAGCATTACCTATGCACCATATAGGGTTATACTTTGGATAGTATAGCAAAGGAATGGGAGCATTTTCCAAAGATTTTGATCCAGTCCTGCATCTATATAAAGGGTTAAGCTCAGGTGCGTAGCTGTAGGGGAAGCAGGCGAAGCGGCTGCTTTAAGGTCCAAACTCAGAAGGGGCTCACCCAGGATGAGGTCTAAGAGATTTTATTGTAAGGGCCTCATAAACAGTATTATACAATTATTATATACATATACATTATATAGAGACACTGTAGGAAACGGACGGAGTGGCTGCCGGGCCTTGTATGAGAGAGCGATCTTAACTAGCCACAAGAGTGGGGGTTGCATGGGAGATGGGGGTTGAAAGTTTCTGGGGGTCCATTCAAAAATCTGCTGTGGGACCCAGTCATTTCTAGTTACATCACTGGTTAGGCTAGTTTCACATATGCAGTAAAGGTATCCAGCAGGCTGTTCTGGCAGAGGATCAGCCTTCCGGAGTTCACCTTATCCGGCCTAAATGGATAAGACCTTTCACTGAAAGAGTCTATTGACCATAATGAGATGTGGCGGGGATTACTGGCAAAGAGCTGAGATAGGTTTTGGCTAGACAAAAAAAAATAGCCCTCATGCCCGAAACCAGCCCAATCCCTGCTAGATACCCATTTATAGTCAATGAAGTCCAGTGGTGCACGGTCTTCCATGGCTATGCTGGATATGGTGAACTCTGGCAGGCATTTCCTCTACTGGAATAGCCTGCTGGATACCTTTACATACAGTACAGACCAAAAGTTTGGACACACCTTCTCATTCAAAGAGTTTTCTTTATTTTCATGACTATAAAAATTGTAGATTCACACTGAAGGCATCAAAACTATGAATTAACACATGTGGAATTATATACATAACAAACAAGTGTGAAACAACTGAAGATGTGTCATATTCTAGGTTCTTCAAAGTAGCCACCTTTTGCTTTGATTACTGCTTTGCACACTCTTGGCATTCTCTTGATGAGCTTCAAGAGGTAGTCCCCTGAAATGGTTTTCACTTCACAGGTGTGCCCTGTCAGGTTTAATAAGTGGGATTTCTTGCCTTATAAATGGGGTTGGGACCATCAGTTGCGTTGATGAGAAGTCAGGTGGATACACAGCTGATAGTCCTACTGAATAGACTGTTAGAATTTGTATTATGGCAAGAAAAAAGCAGCTAAGTAAAGAAAAACGAGTGGCCATCATTACTTTAAGAAATGAAGGTCAGTCAGTCAGCCGAAAAATTGGGAAAACTTTGAAAGTAAGGGCTATTTGACCACGAAGGAGAGTGATGGGGTGCTGCACCAGATGACCTGGCCTCCACAGTCACCGGACCTGAACCCAATCGAGATGGTTTGGGGTGAGCTGGACCGCAGAGTGAAGGCAAAAGGGCCAACAAGTACTAAGCATCTCTGGGAACTCCTTCAAGACTGTTAGAAGACCATTTCAGGGGACTACCTCTTGAAGCTCATCAAGAGAATGCCAAGAGTGTGCAAAGCAGTAATCAAAGCAAAAGGTGGCTACTTTGAAGAACCTAGAATATGACATATTTTCAGTTGTTTCACACTTGTTTGTTATGTATATAATTCCACATGTGTTAATTCATAGTTTTAATGCCTTCATAGTCATGAAAATAAAGAAAACTCTTTGAATGAGAAGGTGTGTCCAAACTTTTGGTCTGTACTGTATATGTGGAAGTAGCCTTAGTTTTATGGTAAAACAATGGGGCATGGACAGCAAGCATGGTCCGTCAGTTGCCATTTTAGACAGATTTCAAGTAATTTTAATATACCTGGTGGTCTAGAGTATTGAAAGGGTTGGCAGTTAACAGATCATTAGCAAATTTAAGTTGTCTCTGGAAATACCTTTCCTAAGAAATGGAAAACCCTAAGAAATGGAAGCAGAGGATAGCCAATTTGCCAGCCTCTAAAACTGGCCAATGTCCAAAACACCAAAATTTAGAAAACTAGAAAATAGGCTAATATACTACAACTGTCAGAAAAAAAGCTACAAAGTATAGTTTAACCACTATTTTTATGTGATACAAATGTTAGTAACAGATGATCTTTTATTATTAATTTCTTTCTACCACACTCTTGTAAAATCATTTCATTATTCCTTTATTATTATTTGTTTAATAGAAGCTCACAAAATATCTTTTAATCCACATTTAAATGCAAAGCCACAATATCTAAATGCTAGCATGCAAACCAATTAAATTCGGAATACATTAACAATGTTTATTTTCCACCAGCGAAGATGAGCAGTGACTTGAAATGTGCGATTATGTGATGATACGTCAATGAATATTCATTAGACTGGACATAGTGGTTCAAGATCATGAAAATTAATGGGAAGCATTAACTATACTATAAAACTAAACACAGTAATTTTTTTTATAACATCAGCTTCTAATAATTGACATAAGCATATTTCCAGATGTTTGTATAAAATAAATTGCACAGATATACCTTGGGGGAAATAAATCATTAAATCCATGCCAGTTTTAAGGCATAAAAAAGCTGCAATCCTTGTGTTTGCAACTTTTTAAACACCACTGTGCCTAATGTAGGTGCCAGTGGAGATTCTATGGTGCCCTTGACACTTGTGAAAAGGGTACATAGTAAGGGTGGGTAGAGGCCAGTGGGCCCGGCATATTTATCTACTTTAATGCCAGTTTTCTGTCGTAAAAACAAGACCAAAATCTAGGCGAGCTCTGAGATGGCGTAGATTTCGATTTAGATCATGGACTGCTGGAGGATGGCCTGCACCTCATCAGAGCAATTCTTTAAATGTTTTTAAAATGCTGTTTAGAACACCTCAGGCAAGATGGTTGCCCCCATAATCATGTTCAGAAAATAGAATTTGCAATCAGAAAATAAAAACAGATTAGACATTTTTTTACTGTCGGGGTGGACATGTACAGGCTCTTTTTTTTCCCTCAATGACACCTCCAAATGTATTTGATAACTTGAATTTGAAGTAATAAGAAATAATCAGAAAACCTTAAATCATAAAAATAAAAAATGGGGTAGAATATGATGTAAAAAAATATTCACTTTCAGAATGGAGCATTCCAAAACATCAGACTTTAGTCTGGGCATCAAAACCCCAAACATCCCTAGTTTTGAAAGGGTTCATTTACAAGAAGATGAAAAACATCTGAGGCTGGTATTTTGCGAAAAATTTGCAAGTATCAAAATAATTCGTAAAGATGTACTTAGGATAGGTCATCAGTATCTGATGGGTGGGGTCCAACACCCGGGACCCCTACTGATCATCTGTTTGAGAAGGCAGCCATGTTCATGTGTCACGTGGCCTAGGAGCAGCTCACCCGACATCTACAGTGTTGTGCTTGGAGAGCTGCGAGAAGGCAACGGAGCTCACAGGAGCGCCACTGCCTTCTCAAAACAACTGATTGGCGGGGGTCCCGGGCCTTGGACACCAAACGATCAGTTAAAAAACCTGAAAAACCCTTTTAAATACAGACCATGGACTGCTCAAAATAATAAACATGGGCTGAACGATATTCTACAGGGTGGGCCATTTATATGGATACACCTTAATAAAATGGGAATGGTTGGTGATATTAACTTCCTGTTTGTGGCACATTAGTATATGTGAGGGGGGAAACTTTTCAAGATGGGTGGTGACCATGGCGGCCATTTTGAAGTCGGCCATTTTGAATCCAACTTTTGTTTTTTCAATAGGAAGAGGGTCATTTGACACATAAATCTTATTGGGAATTTCACAAGAAAAACAATGGTGTCCTTGGTTTTAACGTAAATTTATTCTTTCATGAGTTATTTACAAGTTTCTGACCACTTACAAAATGTGTTCAATGTGCTGCCCATTGTGTTGGATTGTCAATGCAACCCTTTTCTCCCACTCTTCACACACTGATAGCAACACCGCAGGAGAAATGCTAGCACAGGCTTCCAGTATCCGTAGTTTCAGGTGCTGCACATCTCGTATCATCTGAAGGCAATCGTCTATGCTGTGAAGATACGAGATGTGCAGCACCTGAAACTACGGATACTGGAAGCCTGTGATAGCATTTCTCCTGCGGTGTTGCTATCAGTGTGTGAAGAGTGGGAGAAGAGGGTTGCATTGACAATCCAACACAATGGGCAGCACATTGAACACATTTTATAAGTGGTCAGAAACTTGTAAATAACTCATGAAAGAATAAAGTTACGTTAAAACAAAGCACACCATTGTTTTTCTTGTGAAATTCCCAATAAGTTTGATGTGTCACATGACCCTCTTCCTATTGAAAAAACAAAAGTTGGATTCAAAATGTCCGACTTCAAAATGGCCGCCATGGTCACCACCCATCTTGAAAAGTTTCCCCCCTCACATATACTAATGTGCCACAAACAGGAAGTTAATATCACCAACCATTCCCATTTTATTAAGGTGTATCCATATAAATGGCCCACCCTATATATTATATAATACTGATATTATATTATCTATGATATCTATAATTTTCAACAATAAATGTTATTATAATAATTAGTCATTATAGTTTATGTTAAAGGAGTTGTCCTATCAGGACATATCCTGCCTATATGCACTATTAGATCATATGGACATAATAAAAAAGAAGTCTTCAACTCAAGTTCTCTCTATGAGCAGAGCAGCAGACCTCAACAAACAGTGGATCACGCTCTGGCAGACTTGATCCATCAATTGATTAGATGGACGACCATTCATGGTAAAAAGTAATACTTTTTTCCATCTAAAGCGGATAATGCTCCATGGAAGCCAAGGCTAGAAGTGCGGGTGACATACCCTTCTGTCATTGTCATCAATAACATTAAAATAGAAAAGTAAAAACAGTTACATTTTCTACAACATTTAAGAAATTTCACAGCAACCAAGCATTTTTATCCAAATTTGCAATAAAAATGTAAAATGTTTAATGTTTAAGCTTTTTGTTACCTGTGTAACCTTTTCCGTAACATTGTGCGTTCGCTCCTTAACCTTGGGTGCTATAATGGCCTTTTCAGAAGATGGAGGTGATGACGCCTTTTTTTCATTTTTTATGTCTGAAAAGTTCAAAGTGAGCTGTGGAATTTTGTTGATTGTGCTGTATTTGTTCAGGTTTGAATCGGATGTAGAACCCAAAAGACTGGATTTGATATGATTAAAAGGGCCTGGAAGTAGTTAAAAATACAAGTTAACAATATACAAATAATATAACCCTTTTGATGAAAACACCAAAGGAGCATAAGTTTGTAAAAACGTATCCATTCATGGGTTAAATGACACGTAGAAATAAACAACCTTTCAAGCTTTTAGTTGCATATGAGTAGTATAAGTAAGTTCAGTGCTAGTGTGTGACAGCTTTGTGTTCAATAAAATAAATAATTGGTAATAAAGGATCATATTTAAGCACCAATTGTAGACAAAAAGGCCCCACCCCTGAGGTTCTATAACTCCACCCAGGAGCATCTTCAATGGTAACTTTCGAAATATGGGGAAAGCGCAATATGTCAGCGCTATATAAGTCAGCTAAATAAATAAATATGACTAAAACCTCATGCAGACTTTAAAGCTGAGTATAAGGAGGTTTATGGAGACGCATGTAGTCCCAGCTTCTCTAGGCTAGGAAGCAGTAGGCACTTCATGCCTCACACTTGCAGAGTTTGTGGTAGCACGTGGGCCATGGACTAAACTCTCCTAAGTCCCTAGTTGCCAATTTTGTGAAGGGGCCCAGGAGATTCAAAGTATCCTTTTGTGCAAGGTCCCTTCTTCTAGCACCATATTGCGTTTCTAGAGGAAAGTCCCTCTATAGTACAGCAACAAATGGAACATATCATCACAATTTCTTTTATATATGATTTTATATGAATATGACAAAATCTCTGCATGTCTACATATTAAATCGTATGCAGATAATGGTATAGTATCGACCCATAGACTTCTATGGGTACCATATTAAAGTTCCATACAACGCTGAGCCCTAAGTTAACACAAAGGATGAACCAAGGAACCATATTTATCCATTGTATCAATTATTCACAGAAATGTGTTTTTCACTTTTTTAAATGTGCACAGGATATTGAATGTAATAGGTGCTTTGGTCTTTCCATAGGCTGCCAACTGCATTGCTCACCTCATACAGTAATATATCAGGGATCCTCATGGTGAATTTGTTAAATATATCAATTATTACCTTTGTTTTTGTCTTTTAGAAGTTGTCAGAAAAAAAATGAATAAATGATCTACTTACACTACAAACTACAAGTACATTAGGGCTTGTCATTGACATGTGATGCAGTGTGCTCCATTTAATCCAATAAGTGTATATAAGATAGAACGTTCTGAAGTATGAAAGATCGTTTGCTTTATTCCACTCGAATAGTGCAGACCCTGCAATTATCTAGCATTATTTTCCCTCTGAGTAATTCTATGACTCACTAAAATCACCAATGCGATCAGTCTTGGAGCTGGATGCAACCATTGAATTGAAGGATACATTTCATTAGCCAGGAAACTAAAAACTTTGTGTGACAAAATATCAAAGACACCGAAGCTCGCAATAAAAGCCATAAGTCGTATCGATCCTGGGGAAATGTAGATTTGTATAATTGCTTGGTGCAGTTTATTCTCACTGTGTAAGTGATATTGCTACGATGAATCCAATGGAATAATACATTTTGCAAATTCATTTGTTTCCTAATGCTGCTTTGTTAGAAAAATAAGAGTCTTACTTCTAAAGCTTATTCGAGGTCAGTAGAGGACCTGTGCTCCTGAAGGCTGCACAGATTTCCCAGGTAAAGATTGTGACTAAAGGGACGTTTACTACCGTAATTATTGTTTAGATGTGAAGACATTAAGGAAAGGGCGAAGCTATAGGGGGTGTAGAGGTAGCAGTCGCTACTGGGCCCAGGAGCCTGAGGGGGCCCAAAGACCCTTTTGCGCATAAGAAGACACCGGTATTATAGAAAGTGCCTGCTGGTCAAGTTACACCTCTGGTTTGAGGGAAGGGGTTAGGTCAAGAGTTTGGCATGGCGGGTGGGGTGGGGGGTGCCGTTTCAATTTTTGCCTCAGGGAGCATGAAGGCAATGTGCTTCCCTGCCCCTGGCCACAAAGCACTGAGGGAAGAGGGGCCCAAGCTAAACTTGTGCACCAGGGCCCATGAGCCTTTAGCTACGTCACTGCATTCTTAATAAGCCCCTGCGTGTTGGTGTTTGATCCACTAAAGTTATGTAGAGGCGCCAGTCTAAATGCAAGCCAGCTTCCTAGCTGTCTTCCATTTAGACCATTTTCTATGCCTAAAACAGGTGTCCCATCCCCCCCACCTCAATTTTTTAGACCTGGCGTGAGCGGGGAAAAGTCACAGATTGCGGCGCAAATAACCTTTGCACTGCAATCTGCGCCGGAAATACACCTAATATATGCGCATTTCTGTATAGTAAATGGCTTCCTAAGTTCAGAATGATAACTAAGCAATGTATATTGAAAAAAAGCTTTGATCAATCTCTGCGGTATGCATGGAGGTCCATTGTCCTAAAGAGTTAGGGGTACTTTCACACTAGCGTTAAAGTTTTCTGGTATTGAGTTCCGTCCTAGGGGCTCAATATCGGAGAAAAACCCATCAGTTTTATCCCAATGCATTCTGAATGGAAAGCAGTCCGATCAGTATGCATCAGGATGTCTTCAGTTCAGTCACTTTTACGGTATTTGCTCGGCGAAAAAATACCGCAGCATGCTGCTGTATTTTCTCTGGCCAAAATTCCGGAACACTTGCCAGATCCGGTACAAAGTGTTCCGGAAAACCGGATCCGGTTTCCCGGTCTGCGAATGCGCAGACCTTTAAAAATGTGGAAAAAATAAATACCGGATCCGTTTTTCCGGATGACACCGGAGAGACAGATCCGGTATTTCAATGCATTTGTCAGACGGATCCGCATCCGGAAACAAATGGTATCCGGCAATGGACAGTTCCGGCAATGGAACTGTCTGCCGGATCCCTCTGACGCGAGTGTGAAAGTACCCGTATGCATGGAGGTCAGACATGCATGGATTTCAGTAGATATCTTAAAGGGAATTTTCAATCAAATTCCAGAATTGGCCAGGTATTAGAAAATAAAAAATTAGACCAACAGGCAAAATTTGGAAATGATTGTAAATATACTTAAAAAGATATCATCATTTTTCACTTTACTTATGGCAGCCATTTTGAAAAAGCGATAAAAAAGAAGTATAGTCATATGCTTTGAATTAGCTTTTCTGAACCTGATGGTAAAAGTTAAACTGTCTCTTTGTTGCTCTTGGAACATGCTGAAACAATGATGTTTACCGTAAGCGTCCAAGACGCTAATGGAATGGAAATCTAGGATTAAAGGGCCACAATTGAAATGAATAGGACCAGGCCTGAGCAGAAGACATTCTTAACTAGCAGTTCTCTATTCTGGCTAATATAGAGGCTCCCAAATGTAAGGACCACCTTTCAATGACATCCAAATTTCCTATAAGGCCACCTGAAATAGTTTATACGGCCGAAAAAAGACATCTGTCCATCCAGTTCGGCCTGTTAAATGATAAACGCTGAAAATAAATAAAAAAAACAACATAATTTATGTAAAGAAAATAAACAATCTGAGTGATATGTGCTCCGGGGGGAACACATAAATCATAGTAAAATGTACAACAGGGGATTCTGCATATTATGTGGATATAAAGCACATTTTATATCATTAAACATTCACTTAGAAGATTAGTAACTCCATGAGAACAATAAACAAATAGTCACAATGGTTAGTAAGCATACCATGTGTTACAGCCTCATAATCATACACAGCATGCAAGCTAGCAATTTCACACTCAAATACCACACTGAATGGTTTGCCGCAGGCATTTATTGACACCAATGTCTAGAAAAAAGGCAGAGAGCTGCATTACCTGATACATATATTTTACCAGCAGTTTTCTATAGAAACCAGTTTATAGAATAAGATTCTTTACATTTAGAGTTGGCCATACAGGGATCAATGGCTCCTAGAGTGCAGAAAGTTATCAAGAAAAAGTTACTCCGTTTGATCGAGGATTCCTATATGTCTAGGGATGAGCGAATCGCTCAAAATTCCATTTGGGTATGATCGGGCTAAAACGGTTGACCAAATTGATTCTAGCCAAAACAAAAGTCCTCCAAATGGCTTGAAAATTGTTTGACACTCTGAGGTCTTCTAGAACTCAACTTCTAGGCTCAACTATATGTATGACCCATGGTCTCTCTGTTCACAAAATATGTAAAAAGTCTATATTCTACAAATAGTTCCAGGAAAGCAGATGTGAGGAACCTGAGATCCTCACCACTGATCTCAATTACTCAGGGAATTGTTCATAATGAATTTCTCTAATATTCTAGTGTTTTATGGTGTGACATAAGAACTGGTTATCAAACACTGACTGGCAACGACCTGCCACAGGGATGTCCGGCAATTCCAAAATCTGGTCTGTTTTGCTATCAAAAGATCAAGGTCAGCAGATATGGGTATAAATATCATAGAGACCACTCCTGCACCAGCAAAGGAGGATGCTGAAGGGAGCTGGGCTTAGTTCATTTTGCTAAAGGGAACTGGGATTAGTTCATGTTGGGACTGTTGCCAGGTTGGCTCCTTCTCTCCATAGATATTAAAATCATACCAAGCAAGGTAGAGGAATCTGAGATCTGAGTCAGACCACTCAACTCTTTGGTCTCAGACCTTCTGTTCCATGATGCTGAAGAACATCCAAACTAGAATAGCTTGTCCTTCACATTAACTTACTCAAAGTCATAGTTAGACTTTCCTTCACTTAAGAGGAAAGGTTCAGTCTGCTGCCCTAGCGCTGCACCTAAATACCCTGGCCAAGGCAGGAAGGGATGTTGTTGTCCCCACCACCAGGAAACCAGGAGTGTTCTGCTCCTTTAAAACTAGTTCCCTCACTCTCTGACCTATGAATGTTCATTTTGAATCATCTATTTCCTGAAAATCTTTGTCTGTCCAAAGTAACCATAAGGTTCGGGGGATATCAGATTGAATGTTCTCAATAAATACAACAATGCACAGGGCAAACCGTTTCAGTGGGCATCATACTCCATAAAGCATGCATGAATATCTAAACTTCAAAAAATAAACCATACCCCCTGCCATCCAGGAATGTGAAACTAGTTTTAAGGAGACAAAAGAGGAGTAAATGAAGAAAATATGCAATACTTGCTTCTTTCAAATTTACCTCTTTGCTACCAGAGGATGAATAATGCAATAAATAACGATGTGTCTGGCAGCAAAGGAGTTAACTAGTTCTCATTATTGTACCTCCAACCCTGTAAAATTAAAAAATTAATACATCAGTGGTTAGGAGTTCAACTTTACACTGAGATATCAGCCTATCCATATGGCGTGCTGCCGCAGAGAAAGCTAGCCATCGGAAGCCAAACAAATTGACAGATTCAATAATGCACCTAGTTACTATCAGGCCAGCAGAGGGCACCGCATCTCATAGATCATGCAACAGGCAAATTAACATGCCGGGCAAAGTGGCACTCTTAAGCATTAAAGAAAACATTTGTTAATCACACATTACCTTTGATATCGCGACCATTGTCTGATATTCAGCAGAGCAAAAAGAAATATAAAAGAAAAAATTCTAAATAGCTTAGACTCAAAAAAGACAAAAAAAAATTGCAAAGAAAATGATGGTGGTTGTTTAAAAGGGTTTTCCAAATTTTTCAAAGTGATCCTCTGGATAGGTCATCAGTGTCTGATCGGTGGGGGTCTGACACCCAGGCTGTTTGGGAAGACACCGGCGCTCCTGTGAGCTCTGCAGCCTTCTGTTTGCTCACTAAGCACAGCGCCGTACATTGTATAGCGGCTCTGTTTGGTATCGCGTTCAGCCCCATTCACTTTTATGGGGCTGAGCTGCTCCTAGGCCACATGACAGATGAACGTGTTGAGAGAAGGCTGTGATGCTCATTGGAGTGCCGATGTCTTCTAATTCATCTGATCGGCAGAGGTCCTGGGTATCGGACCCCACCGATCAGATACTGATGACCAACCTAGAAGATAGGTCATCAGTATAAAAATTTCGGAAAATCCCTTTAAGGTAAAGAAATGAAAAAGTCACATAAATTTGAAATATTAGGGCCCAAACCTTATAGTCATTATGATTCAAAACATGGCTAAAAGTTGAATTTTTTTTTTTTGTAAGAGGTTTGTTTATTTTCCAGAAACAGCACCATTCTTGTCCATCGACTGTGCCTGGTATTGCAGCTTAGCCTCATTCACTTCAATAAGGTTATTCTGCATTACCAGAGACAACCAGTCAAGCATATGCACCGCTGCTCCATTCATCTCTCTTGTGCTATCTTGGCTACCTTCAACAGTTCCACAGGCTTTGATTGGAGGAGTAATGTGCATGATTGACCACCTTCTTGTGTGTCCAGTACAGGTCATCAATGATGGAGCCAGAATGAGAAGGCTCTGTCCCCTGTATAGTTTCTAGTGCTGTCAGTTACCTAAAACAGCTGGTTGGTCACTGTTTTGATCATCAGTATATAAGTCCTGGAACACTTTCTTAAAAGCTAAAATCCTAAGTGTCTACAGCCACCACTAGAGGGAGATCAGGCTCTTACTGAGTACTGCTATATTATTAAATTGCACATAAAGTATGCAGTGAGCTCCCAAGCTCCCTCTAGTGGTGGTGGCAAGTACACAATATTTTACCTTTGGCATGCCTCTTAGTTTGGCACGTCTTTTGGATGTCCGTATGGCAGAAAATCAAAGCTATGCCTGCTATGAGCAAGGGTAGATTGGTGCCATAATTTATGCCAATTTCTGGTAGGAGCTATAGTTAGTATATCTGTCAAGCTCTTCTGTTAAACTCCACCCACTTTCCTCATCACTGAAAGGGACAAGAAGACGGTCATAAATTGAACATTAAATTTCCCCTGAATATATATGCAGGGGATTTGGAGCTCTGTATCAGTTAAACAGCTCAGACCGCTATACAGTATATGTTAAAGGGTTGTCCGAGACTTTTATACTGATGACCTATCTTCTGGATAGGTCATCAGTATCTGATCAGTGGGGGTCCAACTGCCGCAGCCTTCTCTCTGCTCACCAAGCACCATGCCATACTTTGCAGCTCAGCCCTATTCACTTTAATGGGGTTTAGATGCTCCTAAGGTCACGTGACAGACTAACGGGATGTCACATGGCCTAAGCTAAGCTGCATGAAGGCAGTGGCGCTTCTGAGAGAGCCAGTGCCTTCTCAAACAGCTGATCGGTGGGGGTTCTGGGTGTCAGACCCCACG
Source organism: Bufo bufo (assembly GCF_905171765.1). Lineage (NCBI taxonomy): Eukaryota > Metazoa > Chordata > Amphibia > Anura > Bufonidae > Bufo > Bufo bufo. The sequence goes on along the minus strand of NC_053395.1, from coordinate 196,365,765 downwards.
TCGATCAGATACTGATGACCTATCTAGAGGACAGCTCATCAGTATAAAAGTCTCGGAAAACCCCTTTTAGAAATTATTTATCACATACTTAGAGATAGACCTAAAAATGGCATAGAGTTGTATGGTAAGTTTTCACTTAAAATGACTATAAAATGGTCCTATTTTACATGTTATTAACCCTTTAACACTGTCTTACTAGAAGAACGCTGGCAGGAAGCAGTGAAGGATTATAGAAATACAAAAGATTGGTTTTTTAAGGTCACTGTCTGCTATTTCTAATACTGACTTCTCCTCTAAGGGAATGCAATACAGAACACTGCAAGACGCTTGGGAGAGAAATGTTTTGGAGAGAGACGCTCTGACCGGCACAGAGCTGAGATCAAGCGATCAATACCAATATCTGTTCCAAATAGCAATGTCTCCAGCTCTAGCTGCTACAATAATGGTTCCTTGCAACAGTGGTGCTAACTTAGTATTAACCCTTAACATCTCATTCAATAAATCCGGCACATACCTCTGGATTTGCCTTTTTGGACAATTATCTGTAATATTAAGACCTTCCAAACGTCTTCTTTTATGCTTACGGGATACATTTTCAAATGTCACAGAAGACAATCAAACCAATACCATGAATACTGCCAATTCTTACATCACCTAAGCCAACAAGGCCATTTCAATGTTGTAAAGTGATACTAAAGGTGATAAAGGACTCCATATTTTTTGTATCCTTCCCACACACATACAGTCCTTGGTAAAATCACAGTTGCCTGTGTCTGCCACTAGGGGGCAGTAATCTGTATGACCCTTCTATTAAAGAGAACAGGAAAAAATCTGCAGGTTGTATGAGATTGCAAAAATGTCCCCCAAATTTCCCCGTAACAGCCGCACTAAAGCCTTTCCCAGTAACAGCATGTCCATGAGGCTGCTACTGGGAAATTCTTGCCGTTTAGTACATTGTACATCTTGTCCCTAGTATCTAGTCTAATGTAATTACACAGATCACATATCATTGAAACCCAAATTCATTCATCTACAGTACAGACCAAAAGTTTGGACACACCTTCTCATTCAAAGAGTTTTCATGACTATGAAGGCATCAAAACTATGAATTAACACATGTGGAATTATATACATAACAAACAAGTGTGAAACAACTGAAAATATGTAATATTCTAGGTTCTAAGTAGCGACCTTTTGCTTTGATTACTGTTTTGCACACTCTTGGCATTCTCTTGATGAGCTTCAAGAGGTAGTCCCCTGAAATGGTCTTTCAACAGTCGTTAAGGAGTTCCCAGAGATGCTTAGCACTTGTTGGCCCTTTTGCCTTCACTCTGCGGTCCAGCTCACCCCAAACCATCTCGATTGGGTTCAGGTCCGGTGACTGTGGAGGCCAGGTCATCTGGCGCAGCACCCCATAACTCTCCTTCATGGTCAAATAGCCCTTACTTTCAACGTTTTCCCAATTTTTCGGCTGACTGACTGACCTTCATTTCTTAAAGTAATGATGGCCACTCGTTTATCTTTACTTAGCTGCTTTTTTCTTGCCATAATACAAATTCTAACAGTCTATTCAGTAGGACTATCAGCTGTGTATCCACCTGACTTCTCTTCAACGCAAATGATGGTCCCAACCCCATTTATAAGGCAAGAAATCCCACTTATTAAACCTGACAGGGCACACCTGTGAAGTGAAAACCATTTCAGGGGACTACCTCTTGAAGCTCATCAAGAGAATGCCAAGAGTGTGCAAAGCAGTAATCAAAGCAAAAGGTGGCTACTTTGAAGAACCTAGAATATGACATATTTTCAGTTGTTTCACACTTGTTTGTTATGTATATAATTCCACATGTGTTAATTCATAGTTGTGATGCCTTCAGTGTGAATCTACAATTTTCATAGTCATGAAAATAAAGAAAACTCTTTGAATGAGAAGGTGTGTCCAAACTTTTGGTCTGTACTGTACATATTTTGAGTGAAGAATATACAGTCTGGGTTATATATAATATTAGGAAACGGGACAAGCAAAGCTTCTGTGGTTGGAGCTATCTGACAGAAATTTCAAATTATCCTCAGCAAGTCCAGCGGTAAACTTTAAACTGTTCTATACCTGTCTGAATCTATCTGCAAACTACAGGCTGTTGTAAAATGTCTTACAGCATATAAACAGAACAATTGGACAGAAAGAAAATTTTAAAGGACAATAAACACAGAAAATTTACAAAAGTAAAGAAAAACAAAAAAAACACCACTTTCTCCCTTGATCTCCTCATTTCATTTGATCCTTATATTGCAGTTTAATACTGAGAACACAAAACAAGTAGCTCTTCTATATGTGTTCCAGGAGAATGCCATGTTCTATTTCCTCCTTCTCACAAACCCTTGACTGCAATCGGAGACTTAGACCTGCCCCTTTACTAAGTCCAGCCCTGTCTGATGTCTGACAACCACAAAATGAAAAAGATTAGGTAAAACTCAATCTCTTGTTCTCATCAATAATTTCTAGAAGACAAGTTCAGGTGCTGGCGGACAGTGCCAGCAAATGACTATTCGGTTTACTCTTACTCTTTCTAGATTTACTGTTTTCCCAACTGCCCTTATCTAATTATAATAATATTTATAACAGCAAATTACAAAAAAAATACAATACAAAATACAATCACCATAGACTTTGAATTGTCTCTTGTCAATTTATAAAAAAAATATATTAGTAAATCTGGATCGGTTAGCAAACAACCAATAAAACTGCCATTACTGCTCTCAAAAAGGTTGTCAGCCAGCTTTCCCAGACTCCTAAAAAGGTAATCTGTTGTATAACTAGTCATGGACAACCCTGGGCAAACGGGTGAACTTCTGTGAAAGCTGGATCGGAAGCTATACTGGTTGTCACCAAGCTTTCCAAATGTTGACAAGAACATTTAGCATCTTAACAGATGAAGACAACTTAAAGGCTAGGTACACCTTGTTTATGATTGCATTTTACTCATTTTTGACTAAAAATCATATTTTCAATTAGCCTTTATTAAAAAATATTGAGCCATTCTGTCACAAAGGGTTAACTGTTTTTCTAACTGTGTGACTGATACTTTCACTTTCATTTTCACTTTGTGCCAGTCATCTAATAAAACTTATCTCTAAACTACTGAGAGGTCATAAACACTTATTAAAGCCACATTCTTATCAGTAAGATAAGAACTGAGCTATAATGTCAGAGAGCAGAGATAAGGAGCCAGTCAGCTCCCAAAATGACGGAAAATACAGAAAAGCCACAGGCTGCTACTACAGCATCTCAGCTCTCTACACAAAAAAGGGCTCCATATTTTTAATAAGGACCAATTGAAAAAAATATTTTTAGATTAAAATAAGATTTTCATTGAAAAAGCATACCATTTGTCAAAGAGAGGTGGGGGCATTTCTAGGTTGTTTCTGAATGTTCCCACCTGAACATGGGTGGGGCTTGAACATCTCATAATTTGGGATTCAGATGTTGCAAGGTATGGTAGATGATTTTCCCTTCTGGAAACTGTTACAATATTTCAGCTACAGGTATATGCTTATGTTAAGGTTGAAGCCTGTGATGTTTCTTTTAAAGAGAGTGTATCATACCTTCACTTGCATGTCGGTCTCTGAAAACACTTTTGGGATGAATGCTAAATCCTTCAATATCCTGCACTGAAGATGCTCGTCTCATGCTACAAATGCTTTCTTTTGACCGTGAATGAGACAAGTGAGACCCTGCCTGCATTGTGTCCGGGAATAGCTGGTCCCATTGTCGTTTGGGTGAAGAATGGTCCAGAGGTCCAGTTATGTTAACCAAAGGTGAACACTTGTTTGAATCGATCAGTGCTTTTGTGTCATCTGCTTCTGATGGGCTGCAACTTTCCTTTGTAGGAGATTTAAAGTGCTTCATAGCCATAGAGTCATCACTGTGCTTGGACGAGTCCACTATGACGGCATCGGGATCTTCCTGCGGTAAGGACTGCTTTCTGTAATGTAAAAGTCTCAGTGATGGTAACCGGAATCCAAACAATTTACCTGAAAAGAAAGGAATAATTTGATTTTAATAAAACTTTTTACACAAATTTCTACAATTCTACAAGCAATAGGTAGATTGCAATCTCCAACTCAATTAATAAACATTTTATGATTGAGCACCCAGAGTTGTCAAACACCTTAATATCTTAATGACAATTAGCTAGAGCCGACAGCAGCTAAAAATAAAGCCTCTTTCGGGTAGGCCCAGACAGTCGGCACATTACACAGAAAGCCCACTTATTTCAAATAGTACCATGTACTACTTAAAGGGAACCTGTCATCGACTTTGTGCTGTCCATACTAACGGCATCATAAAGTAGAGACAGGCGAGTTGATTTCAGTGTTCTGTCATTTAAAAGTTAAAAGTAAGTGGTTGCCGAGAACCAACATCACAATCATTGCAGACTGGGCCTGGAAAAGAGTCCCGGCCACCTGAGAAGAGTCATGGTTATTCCTACCCACCTGCTGATGACTGACAGTCGTCTACCTAGTTTTTTCCCTTTCTCTCTAGTAGAGAACTGCCAATCATCAGCAGATGGGCGGGATAGCAGGAGATTATGAATAACCAGGACTCTTCTCAAGTAGATTTGACTCTTTTCCACGCCTGGGCTGCAATGAATATGATGCTGGTTCTCAGCAACCACTTACTTTTAGCTCATGAGTGACACACGGCTTAAATCAGCATTTCTGTCACTATTTTCCGCTGCCCCCAGTGAGATCAGCGTAAAGTTGATGACAGGTTCCCTTTAAAGGGATTGTCCCATAAAAGTATTCAGCATTCTTTGGAACAGCACCTGGATCTGAATATTTTTGTAATGGAATTTAATTAAAAATTTAGTATAGCCAGTGAGCTATTCAATAAAATGTATCTGTGTAGCGCCACCTGCTGTCTGTTCTTTACCTTATTTCTCCGTCCACCTCACTGAGGTGGTCCACCAGCAATATATTGTTAGAAGCTGTGGCAGTTAAAGGGACAGAGAGGTACAGCAGAAAGTACATGCCCCCTGAGAAAGAACACGGTCCATGAGCAGCCAGCCTGAAATGCATCTAGCAGAAGAAATGGAGCAATCAATGGGGAAATCTCTGGATCCATGTCAGGTACAGGGCTGGTTCTAGCTTTGTTAGAAAGAGATTGCAATATACTATGTGATGTCTGATTTCATTTTTTTTTTTACATCAATCATGGCATAACTCCTTTAAGTTACCCTGTAGTGGTGCTTTAGGGATGTTGAACACTTGCTGTTGGTTGTTAACAGATGACAGTTGAATGTTGGGGAAACTTATAAAGGGATGGTACAAAGACTATGGATCATTCTAAACTTTTTTATGATGATTTTTGAGAACACAAAGAAAAACTTTTAAGTAGCTTTCCAAATGTAATAATTATCTGCAAATAACTTACATGCAGTAAGATACTGCAAGTCAGCTAATGTCTGTGTAGCTGAGATGCCTCTGTAAGCCAATCTCAGTCTTGGTATTTAGCTCCTACTTTGTATGACACCCCGCACACTGAATACTTGGTTATCCCTCCTCTCTCCTACCTGTAGTGCAGGCCATCATACATTATATGCTCAGCATCTCTATTGCTCCCTGTCTCTGGAGGGATGATATTTCTCATACTGGGCAGCAGAAAAGTTTCTCAGTAGCAGATCTGCACTGTGTGTGAAGACCATAAGTACGGTAAATATAGCACTACTTTTTACTTGTGGTAGAGGGCCACAGCCATCTGTAAATAGAAGCAATGTCTTTGAGAGTAATCATGTGAACTGTAATCCCTTTTATTGATGATCCTGAATACTGCAAGTCCTAGTGGCATTGAAACAAATGTGCAGCACAGAGCTGGGTAAGATGTGAGAATTAAAAATAACTACTCCTGTTGTGATCCATGGTGGTATTACCTGATGAGCAATCAGCATCCCATTAGGTATTTTAGCTCTGAAAGCCTCATTAAATCAAGAAAACACACAGGAAAAGGTAATTACGTATACTGAAGAGGAGAACAAACTGCAGGAAGATGACTGAATATCACTACAGAAATCATGAATACCTCATTGACAAGTAGTCACCGCTAAATAAAATATGACTTCATGTGCCAAAATGTGGCGCCTCCATATTTTACCCTAAAAGCAAAGCATCTATCTGAGTAAATCTACCCTGGTAATACAGCACGTTTTGGGACAAGGCACTAATTCAATCACAGATTAATATGATATCTAGAGACAGAAGAAGATAAAGTATGGGTCAAAAGAATATTTATACTAAATGATAATGTTATACCACTTTTGTCACTATAAATGACTATAAAAGTAATTTAAGAACCTAAAACTGCTGTGTTGTACTTAACTTTTTAATGCAGCCAGACATGTATAGTAATAGAGGGTATAGATGTTATGGCTCCAGTATATTTGTACATGTAACAGGCAATGTATGAAATAAGGCATTGTATAAAATGTCTAAGTTTTCTACAGAATGCCTAAAATATTCAAGCAAAGTATGAAATTCTTAATATTTTAGACATTTCCTAGGCAGCCTATATAATGCCTAAAGGCAAACTAGCAAAGTGCAGAACATTCCCTTCCAGAGTTGGTCGCACAGCGACAGAGCCATAAAATGACCAAGTGCCACAAAATCTCCTCTTGTGTGAGGAAGACAATTTAGTGCCAATCTAGCCGTCCTTGTTGCAACAAGTGAGGACAATACTCATTTCTTTCTTATGTTTTTCATGCACACGGCGGGTCTGCAATACACGGGCACCGGCCGTGCGCACCCCGCATCACGGTGAATGGGTCCGCAGTCCAGGAGATGCGGTGCGGAATGGAAGCACGGACCGGAAGCCCACGGCATCAAGGTGAATGGGTCTCGATCCATCCCGGCCGCCGCACGGATGTTGCCCGTGCATTCGGGGCCGCAAATTGCTGTCCCCAATGCACGAAACGGCCGTGTGCATGAGGCCTAAGACAGTTCAGTTTTTCCGCTATTTTATAACAAATGTACTTTATTTAGGATTTCTTTTCTTTCACGTTTTCACATCAATAAAAGCTTCTTGACATTTCATACTTGGACTAAAGACTACTCGTCTCTTTACATATACCTAGGCAAAGTATATAATAGATTGAAATACACGTGCACGACCGTAGAGTAAATACCATTTTCCTTGCCTACAGTAGATATACACACTAAAATACATCTGTGCAGAATAAGCAATTGGGTTTTGTTCTTTTTTTCTTTTGTAGAAAATCCACTAAAAGAAATGCAGCAGCTCTACATTAATGTCCCCGAACATTGTCAAGGTAACAAAAATGGAAACATCCATGGTTTGTTCTAATCTCTACAGTGTATATGAAAAAGTAACTCCTTTTAGGAAATGCAGAGATGGCAGGGACACTTGGGTTTGCATAAAAGCTCTCCATCTCATAGCCCAGCAGAGTTTTAAAGGGTCAATGCAGATGTGAGATGGCATACAGATGTAGAGATCATTAACATAACATACAACTTTATTGATCCTGAAGGAAATTTCAGTGTCACAGTGCTGTACATAGTACAGGAGAAGGAGACAGAAAAAGATAACACTATAGTACAAATGGCAAAATAATTTGGGCATGTAGGGCAAGGTGTAGCTTGGCACAGTTCATGTATGATGCCTTACAGTACATCGCAGCTATATCAGTCTTCCGCTGAACGCGCTCCTCTGTTTGCCTACAGTAGTAGGGTAGAGATGAGCGAAGTTCTCTAAAATTCAATTTGGCTGCTTTGCTGAATTTTACAAAAAATATTTGCTTCTTGGCAAATGACTTCATATCGATTTCTTTGTAAATAGCGGATGCAATTACAGGGAACCGCGATCGCTGATTGTGGCATCTAAGATCCATAAAACAGCATTTTAGTGTTTGCAAATTGAAAAAAAAAAATTTAAATTATGCTTACCTCATTCATTTGAGCCGCCGTGGCCATCTTGCTTGAAGATTGAGCGTGAAATCTCGGAGGGCGTGTGATGAAGTTATTACGTCGGGCGGCATGGTGACGTCATACGTCACCGTGCACGAGAATCGTCAAGCAAGATGGCCGCGGTGGCCTTTTTTCGCACTCAAATGGATGTAAGGAGGCAAGTATGATTTTTTTTTTATTTCTACCGACATTTCAGGAAAAATCGATTCATTACCACGAAGCACGAGAAAATTCGGCTTCGAGGTGAATCGAATTTTCTGTGAAATTCGGATTGAAGTCCACTGCCTGAACTTCGATTCGCTCAACACTATACAAAGGGTGTAAAGTATTATCCATAATAGCCAGCAGCTTATTAAGTATCCATTTTTCTGCCACGACCTCCAGAGTGTCCAGTGTCACTCATTCCATTGAGTCAGGTGGACACGTTATATACATTTCTATTTACGTGTTCAGTTAATGCTTGCTTCCTCTGAATTCCTCAAGATTTAAGACCCTATCCTTAGGACACTTAGAAGCCCCCACCTCGATCTGCCAGGAACGCCCATGAAATATCTAGAAATACCTCAAAGGGGTTGGTCCCATGAAAAATATTGTACAGTTTTTAAACCAGCATCTGGCTCTGAATACTTTTGTAATTGCATGTGATTAAAAATTTAGCATAGCCACTGAGTTATTCAATAAAATCTATATGTATAGACTATAGCGCAACCTGCTGTTTATTTTTTGCTTATTTCTTTGACCTGCTCACTGAGATGGCCGCACATGCTCAGTTTTATCCTTTAACTGCCTCCTGAGCTGTGATAGAGAGAGCAGAGACACGCCCCCTGAGCTGGGATAGGGAGAGCATGGACATGCCCCCTGAGCTGTGATAGGGAGAGCATGGACACGCCCCCTGAGCTGTGATAGGGAGAGCATGGATACGCCCCCTGAGCTGTGATAGGGAGAGCATGGACATGCCCCCTGAGCTGTGATAGGGAGAGCATGGACATGCCCCCTGAGCTGTGATAGGGAGAGCATGGACACGCCCCCTGAGCTGTGATAGGGAGGGCATGGATACGCCCCCTGAGCTGTGATAGGGAGAGCATGGACACGCCCCCTGAGCTGTGATAGGGAGAGCATGGACATGCCCCCTGAGCTGTGATAGGGAGAGCATAGACACGCCCCCTGAGCTGTGATAGGGAGAGCATGGACACGCCCTCTGAGCTGTGATAGGGAGAGCATGGACACGCCCGCTGAGCTGCAGCAGAACGGACACTCCCCTTGAGCTGTCAGCTTGACTTAAATCTAGCAGAGCAAAGAATGTGGAGATCTCTGGATCCATGTGAGGTACAGGGCTGGTTCTAGCTTTGTTAGAAAGAGATTGCCATGTACTACATGATGTCTGATATTCATTTTTTATATTAGTCATGGGACAACCCCTTTAAAGTCCTGTTAGGAGGTAGACATGCCGAGATTTTTATAGACCTTACCCAGCACAAAGAGGAGTGGATAGCGGTGGGTGTAGCGCCCAATAGAGCCATTTTCCATATGGAACCATAAAAAAGGTTTCAAACATACTGTATGGGTAGTTGGTGCACCAAGGCTCATAATCTTCAATATATGTTTCTGACTAAAGAGAGAACACTACAGGTCCAGTTTAAACTGGGCTTCTATGTCGTATTTTGTGTACCTCTACACATGAGGGAAGGGGCACTGGATGTGGAGGTGTTTACTAGCCCATGTATTGATGTAATTGTTTTGTTCCGGTGTAATCTTGCATTCACTATAGTGCGGCATTACTTCAATCAATCATCTTCTAGCTACAGTAACACGTTGTAATATGAGTCAGATCAGTCTTGAGCTTCCACGCATTTCATTGACGTGCTGAAGCATTTCTAACGCACAGCAGTAAGTACACCCAGAGAAACATATATCTGAACACGTGGACGGCATTTTTTACATCATTTTATTCTATAAAGGTACAGCAAAATTCCAGTCTTTAAGATGTTCTGAATCTGCCAACACCAGAAACAGAAGACTGAGCGGAGAGAGCCAATTATCAGATTTGTCCCAAAAAAAAAAAGTGATAGGCGAATATTATATAAAAGCCTTCTATTTCAGGCTGGGGACCAGAAAATGTATACAATTTTGTCTACGACTCTAGCATATCTACATGCTATCAATTTGTAGTTCGCTGATGCTACGGTTTTACTATCAAAAGGAATATATCATCTAATCCTTTTATCTAATTAAATATTGAAACTTAGGGCTACTTTCACATGCGTTTTGGCTTTCCGTTTGTGAAATCCATTCACACACGGTCCAAAACGGATCAGTTTTGCCCTAATGCATTCTGAATGGAAAAGAATCCGCTCAGAATGCATCAGTTTGCCTCCGATCCGTCTCTATTTCGCTTTAGAGGAGCACACCAAAACGCTGCGGACACCAAAACACCAAAACTGAGCCAAACGGATCCGTCCTGGCACACAATGTAAGTCAATGGGGACGCGGGTGTGAAAGTAGCCTTAACCTGTTTTATTTTCTGATTGTATATTTTCTATTCCGTTCTCTGTACGCAGCCATTTTACTGTAGTGGCATTTCAAGAGATGTGCATAAAAGTGAAGAATACAACAACAACAAAAAAGTCACTTCCCCACAACCCCCCTCTTCAGTGGTTAGACAAGACCGCCCACACTCCCCATACAACTCCCTATCCACTCAGCAATGTAAACAATATAAAAATACTGGACAAGAGTCAAGAGTTTACTTTACTGTATGTTGCCCTGGCCCTATATGCCCCATTGGTGCCCCACAAAGTAGTTTTTCCCCCTTAGTGCCCCCACAGTAGAATGCCTCCTTAGTGCCCCACACAATAGTTATGCCCCTTTAGTGCCCCCAAAGTAGAATGCCCCCTATGTGTCGACCACAGTAGTATTTCCACTTAGTGCCCCTTTCATAGAATAGTTATGCAAGCTTAATGCCCTCACACAGTAGTCATACCACCTTATTACCCTCACACATTAGTTATTCCCCCTTAGTGTCCTCTTTACATTAGAATGTAACCTTAGTAGTTATCACAGTAGTTATGCCCCCTTAGTGCCTCCACACAGTAGAATGCCCACTTTGTGCCCACCACAGTAGTATGTCCCCGTAGTGCCCCCTTCACAGAGTAATTATGCACCCGTAGTGCCCCCACACAGTAGTCATGCCCCTTTAATTCCCTCACACAGTAGTCATGTCCCCTTAGTGCCCCCACACAGTAGTCATGTCCCCTTAGTGCCCCCACACAGTAGTCATGTCCCCTTAGTGCCTCCACACAATAGTCATGTCCCCTTAGTGCCTCCACACAATAGTCATGTCCCCTTATTGCCTCCACATAGTAGTCATGACCCCTTAGTGCCCCCACACAGTAGTCATGTCCCCTTAGTGCCTCCACACAGTAGTCATGTCCCCTTAGTGCCTCCACACAATTGAATGCCCCATTAGTGCCCAAACACAGTAGAATGTCCCCTTGTTGCCCTCACACAGTAGTTTTGCCACCTTTGTGACCCCTTACATTAGGGCTGCTCCTGTAGTGTCCATAAAATAAATAAATATACTCACATAGCCCTGTTCCCCCAATGAATAGAGCCCATCATGCTCTCTCCAGCAGCAGGCAACATGCAGTGACATCAACTTAGCTGAGCAGGCAACATGCAGTGACATCACTTAGCTGAGCAGGAGAACAAACAGGTTGGATACAGATCAGAAGGTGATCTTGGGCCCATGTGGTCTTCTACTTGGGCCCAGCAGACGTGATGATGTCACTGCTTCACGCCTGCTGGGGAGATCACAAGGGAAAGAGGCCATAGTGGTTGACAGACTCAATAGTCACACTTGGGCCTAAATTTCGGGCTTCAGTCCGGATGCTGAGTTTGTCATGCATTATGGCCTAGCCAGCACGCAAACAAAGTAATCATCACTGTGTGTGTGCTGACAGATGAGGCCTGGGTCTCCCTGCTACTGCAGGCTTTGGTTATTTGTAGCCAGTGAAGGGACTGGCATAGAAGAGAGGTGATAGATGAACAAAGGAGCAATAACTTAACCAGGCAGCAGAATTGAGCATGGATTGGAGGGGTACATGAGTTTTGAACTAAGTCCTCAGAGGAGAATGCTATAGTAATCTAGGTGGGGCATGATGAGGGCACACAGAAGAATTTTGCTTCACTCAAGGTTGAATAACTTTTTGAAAACTGTATTGAAAAGTATAATTGATTACGCTTTTCAAGAGAGACTGTGATAGTATTATAGACCAAAAAGTTTTCTAATGTACCAGTAAGGGGTTAGTGCCGTTCATTGTATCTGTAACAGAGAAGGTTTCTACCAGACAGAAGATGGCACAGGTCAGTGTGAACTGGTTTGCGCTGGCATCCAGTAGAGGAGGCTATAGTTGCAGATAAACCAAATAAGGTCCTAATGACTGGCTTTATCCACATAATTACTTTATTCACACATCACTAAAATATTCATACGCAGGTGTGATATGTGCATGTTGAATTAACTGTTTCCCAATAATTGGTAAAATTCTGCTGCAAAAATTAGGTGTAAAAAAAAATGATTGCCCGTCTTTTAGATAATGCTTTTATAAAATAAACGGGACGCAAGCTATTAGTCAAAGAAAATTTTGAGCATGGACCCAAACATAACAGTTTTTTGAGTCGTTTCTCGCTCACTGCCGTCATTATTGTATGGTTTCACTAATTTGGAATATCAGACGAAAGCAGCTGTGGTATTTTTCTACTGATTTAACAAGGGAACTACCCTAACAAGAGATACCAAGCATAGCCGTTATACAATGTACAGCGCTGTGCTTGGTAAGCATGGAGAAGGCCGCGGTGCTCACGAGAGCTCTGGTACCTTCTCAAACAGCTGATCGGCAAGGGTCCCGGGTGTCAGACCCCCACCGATCAGAGACTGATGACCTATCCAGAGGATAGGTCATCAGTATATAAGGCTCGGAAAACCCCTTTAAGACTTTGCACTATAATAAGTCTATATAGGTCTATACATTTAATGAGTAATACATTGAGAATGCGAACGAGGGACAATCATGTTCCTGGGAATCACAAAAAGCGAGCAACTAGGCAACATTCTCCGTCAGCTTTGTCATTTGAAAGCATCTCCTGATATGAAAGCTGCCTGAATACCCTGGACGACACACAATGCACCCAAAGGTTTTTTACGGTGTAATAGAAATATTCTCCGTAGGATCCTATTTGTAGCAATATCTCAGCAATTTTCACAGGGACTGAAAATGCATCAAGCGCCCGTGCTTGCTTGGAAAGCAGAGAACTCATACGCTGGAACTTAGCAACAATATAAGTCGGTCTTCTTGCATGAATTGTAACCATGGAAACGCTATAGTTATCTCACCAGAGACAAACATACCTGCATCATCAAGAAAAAAAATAGGAAAGTTTCAGACGGTTCTTTACTAGGTCACTGTACGTGATGGAGGTCTGCTAATGTTTAGCATCTCACCCAGCTCTGAGAACGCTGATGGTCTGGTACTATAAATTATGTACAGTCTATTTTATCTTTCTCCACTCAGAAAATTTGAGACATCATTAATTTGCATCTGTTCTGGCCTCTGTTCTGTTAGGAAAATTCTCTTGGCAGGCTGAATAATGAAGCCTAGTGAAGTTCTACCTGGGAAAACAATGGAAACTTAAAGGGAATGTGTCATCAGATAATTGCCTATTGGTTTTTTTATGTTAAACATATTTTTAAAGAATTTTTGATGATATTATTTTTCATTTTCCATGTCAATATATATACAGTACAGACCAAAAGTTTGGACACACCTTCTCATTCAAAGAGTTTTCTTTATTTTCATGACTATGAAAATTGTAGATTCACACTGAAGGCATCAAAACTATGAATTAACACATGTGGAATTATATACATAACAAACAAGTGTGAAACAACTGAAAATATGTCATATTCTAGGTTCTTCAAAGTAGCCACCTTTTGCTTGAAATACTGCTTTGCACACTCTTGGCATTCTCTTGATGAGCTTCAAGAGGTAGTCCCCTGAAATGGTTTTCACTTCACAGGTGTGCCCTGTCAGGTTTAATAAGTGGGATTTCTTGCCTCATAAATGGGGTTGGGACCATCAGTTGCGTTGAGGAGAAGTCAGGTGGATACACAGCTGATAGTCCTACTGAATAGACTGTTAGAATTTGTATTATGGCAAGAAAAAAGCAGCTAAGTAAAGAAAAATGAGTGGCCATCATTACTTTAAGAAATTAAGGTCAGTCAGTCAGCCGAAAAGTTGGGAAAACTTTGAAAATAAGGGCTATTTGACCATGAAGGAGAGTGATGGGGTGCTGCGCCAGATGACCTGGCCTCCACAGTCACCGGACCTGAACCCAATCGAGATGGTTTGGGGTGAGCTGGAACGCAGGGTGAAGGCAAAAGGGCCAACAAGTGCTAAGCATCTCTGGGAACTCCTTCAAGACTGTTGGAAGACCATTTCAGGGGACTACCTCTTGAAGCTCATCAAGAGAATGCCAAGAGTGTGCAAAGCAGTAATCCAAGCAAAAGGTGGCTACTTTGAAGAACCTAGAATTTGACATATTTTTAGTTGTTTCACACTTGTTTGTTATGTATATAATTCCACATGTGTTAATTCATAGTTTTGATGCCTTCATATTCATGAAAATAAAGAAAACTCTTTTAATGAGAAGGTGTGTCCAAACTTTTGGTCTGTACTGTATATTTAAACAAAAAACACACAATCCTGCAGTTTTCGCACTGGCTACTAAGCCTAATAATAGACGCTACTTCTTGCTTTGTTCAGATCACTTTACTGCAGTTATCTGCTTATCTGCCATTCTAATCCTGCCTGTAATGATATCACCTCTGTGTATAGATAAGACAGAATCCACCATTTACAATAGGTGATGTCACAACTTATCTATTCTGTCCTTGTACAATGACCTCTGCACAGGTCACAGAGCATGCCTAGAAAACTCTCCCATAGAAGTCAGTGAGGTCCCCTCCTGACCATTGTGTCTATGGCCCATGGAGCTGCCGTAAAGCAATTTTCTTAATGCTTTCTAAAAAAAAAAACTTAGGTAAGATGGCCGCCCCCAAAATCATGTCCAGGAAATGATTAAAAAATCCGTAATCAGAAAATAAAAACAAATTAGAAAAAAAGATGTGTCGCTAACTGGTTTTAACTGGCAGATAAAATGTTGGTGAGACATTTTTACTTTAACTTTCACGGACTGAAACAGAAGGGATCTATTGCTCCCCGTTAACATCAGCACTGGATTTCCATCCCAGAATCTGTAGACGCAGATTGTCTAGCGCTTTAGACTCCGCCCATCAAGTGCCCAGATATGGATATCCTCCCCCTATGACACCGTGAGGACCTGATGAATGGCCGGCTTTGGACAATCCCTATTTTTTTATGTGTCCCCAGAAATCAGCTGTGGAGAAATCTATTAGTGTTAAATTTTCCTGCAGCGCCATCACAGGGCAAACTGTGCATTACACAGTGGCCATTCAAATCATGGACAGGGTAGGTCCTGCAGAGCTAGAGACACGGATCGTAACTAGAGGACCTACCTTTATTAACTCATACTTGCCTAATTGTATATGAAAATGTGTTTTTAGACAATTCCTTTAACATAAATATAGGGGGTCATTTATTAAGACTGGCATTGTAGATGCCAGTCTTAATAACCACTGAGCTGGCGGTGGATCTGCTGTAGTTATGCAGAGACGCTGGCCTCTACATAACTTGGGCACATCCACTGCTGGTCTAAATCTATGCCAACTCCTTTGCTGGCGTAGATTTAGAACATTTTCTAATCCTAAAATAGGAGTAGAAAATGATAAATGAGAGGGACCTGGCGGCGCACCCAATTGCATGCCACCCCCCCCCCCCCTCTTTTTAGACCTGATGTGAACGCGGTACAGGTATACTTACTGCCTACAGTTTTGTGTCAACAGTTCTTATCAGGATCCATGTGTCTCCAATGGTAACAGAATAGCAAGAAAATGATCCTGCAGTCATCCTCCCATCTGAGCCTTTCATCTAATCTCCTTAGCAGAGGGGTCTGACAGACTAGAGCAGGGATAAGTAACCTAGGACCACGCCAGGTGTGATGAAACTACAACTCCCAGCATGCGCACCTGCCTGACTGTTTTCAGAACTCCCTTAAAAGTGAATGGAGCATGCTGGGAGTTGTAGTTTCACAACAGCTGGAGTGACGGAGGTTTCTCTGACCCCTGGACTAGAGTAACACAAACTGCATGGTCAGACTACACAGGGTCATTAATATCAGATCAGTGGGGGTCCGACTCCCGGCACCCTCGCCAATCAGCTGTTTGAAGAGGCCAGTGGCGTCATGTTCATCAGTCACATGGACTAGGCGCAGCTCAGTCTCATTCAAGTAAATGGAGCTGAGCTGCAATACCAAGCACAGCCACTATACAATGGATGGCGCTGTGCTTTGTAAGCTGTGAGGAGGCGGGTGCGCCGGACTCCCACTGATCTGATGTTTATGACCTATCCAAAGGATAGACTATTAATATTAAACTCCTGGATTGATGTAAAAAAATGAAAATCAGACAATCTCCACATTCATTGCTCCAATTGCTCTGCTAGATCATCTTCAGCTTGGCAGCTCAGGGGACGTGTCCTTTCTGCTGCTGCTCTCTCCCTGTAACTGCCACAGCTTCTAATAGAAGATATGGCTGATGGCAGTTGAAGATTTAAACTGAGCACGTGCGACCAGCTCAGTGAGATGGACCAAAAAATAAGGAAAGGAACAAACAGCAGGTGGCGCTATACAGATAGATTTTATTGAATAGCTCAGTGACTATATTCAATTTTTCATTACATGCAATCACAAAAGGATTCAGATCCAGGTGCAGGTTTGGAAAATGTACAATATGCTTGGTGACATCACCCCTTTAAGTAGAAAATCCAAATAGCCAAGCGCCTTATACATTTCACCTGATGACATGGCTATGCATGCACTCGGTGTATTCATATCTAGATTCCATATTTCTTAATTCTAAAACCATTTCCATGCTCAGTGACACTATTTCATTTCCCATCGCTTAGTTAGAGCCAGCCAATAAATCATATGTTTTCTAATGAAAACCATTAGCCATTTATGGATTCCCCCAAATTCATCTACTTACAAACAGGATTCGAGCCGGGTCTGCAGTTATTTAACTGCCACGTGAACTACTTATTGATGTCTTTAGAGGATTTTATTGGAAAAACATTAAAATTGTTCTGATGAAAAATAACAATTAGAAAAGGTAGAAGCAAAAAGTGGAACTACTGGTAATGGATGGAAAATGTAAATATTTGCCATCAGATACAATGATAGATGAAGTCATACATCAACTGGGCCGAACATAAGTTCAAAAGATTGTTTAGAGTATAGGAATCCCCGCCCGAAACAGCGCCCCTCTTGTGCAGTGGCTATGTCTGGTATTGCAGCTCAGCCACTTTGAACTGAATGGGCCTTGGCTACAATACCAGACACAATCCGTGCACAAGGGTGGCGCTGTTTCTTGGAGAGAAAAAAAATCCTTTCTCTGAAGCAGCCCTTTCAATCAGACATTTCAGAAAGTCGGATGAGAGGGGTTTCAGCAGGTGAGACCTTTAGGATTGTGAGAATGAATTTGCTTCTTTAAAATATGTCGGAGTTATATAGACTTGTATTGAGAGTGCTCACTTTTTGCCTTCCTGCATACGACCGTATCCGTTTTTGCAGTCCGCAAATGCCGAGAGCCTGCCGCAAAACGGACAAGAATAGGACATGTTCTATTTTATGAGGAAGCCGTGCAATGGACACAGTGAGCTGTCAACATATTTTGTGGCCCCATTGAGACGAAAGGGTCCGAATCTGAACCGCAAAAAATACGGATCGGATGTGGACCAAAACTACACTGTGTGCATGAGCCCTTAGTGTATGAATAGACTGGCGAGTACTCTGTGCTTGGTACTGCAGCTCAGCCCCTACACTTGAATGGGATGAGCTGCGTCTAGGCCGATCAGTGTGACGTCACTGACCTAGGTAGAGGCCGCGGCAGTTACCGGAGCGTTACGGTCTCTTGAAACAGCTGCTCCCCTTTAGTAGTAACAACTATCAATGTAAAAAAGTATATTTATTTAACAATTTTTAACAAACTATAAGCTTAACAATTCAAAAATCGCACATTTTTGCAATTTTAATGTGCATTTATGTAAATAGAAAATGCAAAAATATGTACAAAAGCCTGTATTATTCACACAAATTCCACATAAACCATGTCACTAGCCCAACACGTGATAGAGATATAGCTGACCTGTGTGAAAAACTGTTAGCTTTGTCTGGCCTGAAGACAAAAAGTTACCCTGGTCCTAAACTGGTAAAAAGGGTATTCACATTTGACAAAATTATTTGCCATCACGTTATGATTGGAGAGGGTCTGACCTCTGGGACCCTCATCGATCCTGAGAATGAAGGGGCCACAGTGATAATTTTATGCTTCCGCATTTTCTTATCTCTGCATTGAGGTGCTCCCACCACCAGCTATGCAGGGAACTGCAGCATGACCCCATTCACTCCAATGGAGCTGAGCTGCAGTTTCCCTGCACAGCAGGTGGTCAGCAGCACCACGGCATTGGATAAAACAGTGAAAGGGGTGCAGTGCTAATGGCGCCCCCTGGAGTTTAATCTATATAGTAATGTACATGTCCACCTACTAAGGTGGCCGCACATGCTCAGTTTCATCCTTCAACTGCTACCAGCCAGATTTATTATTAGAGGCTGTGACTGTTACAGGAAAACTGATGTAGGAGAAAGGACATGTCCCCTGAGAAAGGACACAGTCTTGGAGAAAGGACATGTCCCCTGAGAAAGGACACAGTCATGGAAAAAGGACATGTCCACTGAGAAAGGACACAGTCATGGAGAAAGGACATGTCCTCTGAGAAAGGACACAGTCATGGAGAAAGGACATGTCCCCTGAGAAAGGACACAGTCATGGAGAAAGGACATGTCCCCTGAGAAAGGACACAGTCATGGAGAAAGGACATGTCCCCTGAGAAAGGACACAGTCATGGAGAAAGGACATGTCCCCTGAGAAAGGACACAGTCATGGAGAAAGGACATGTCCCCTGAGAAAGGACACAGTCATGGAAAAAGGACATGTCCCCTGAGAAAGGACACAGTCATGGAGAAAGGACATGTCCCCTGAGAAAGGACACAGTCATGGAGAAAGGACATGTCCCCTGAGAAAGGACACAGTCATGGAGAAAGGACATGTCCCCTGAGAAAGGACACAGTCATGGAAAAAGGACATGTCTCCTGAGCTGTCAGCCTGAGAAGAGTCTAACAGAGCAACTGGAGCAATGTATGGGGACATCCCTCAATTCATGTGAGGTACCGGGCCGGTTCTAGTTATGTTAGAAAGAGATGGTCATGTACTATATAATATAAACTATACATATTACGGAATAACCCTTTTAAGGGTAGGGCTTCTTGGCAACAAAGGGTTGCCCAAAAGTTGAAGTAAAATTACTGCACATATCACTGAAGAAAAGAAAATTACCTTCTAAAATATAACTTTTAATAAATATATATAAAGATACTCCCACATAAAATAAAGAATCTGTCTACAGAATACATAAATACAGTCTAATATAATACAAGTAGACACCCACTCAAAGGGTGGAGGGTATATCTCCGGGTAAGACACAGTCACATCATTCGCTGATTAGATATCAAGGTGCTGCAGCATGGATCAGTCTGTTATGTTAACGGTATCATCCATAGGTGAAAGTCCGCTCTTAGGCAGTGAGATACTATCCCTGTATGGCTACCATGTCCCTGTCTAAAAGCGGAGTAATCGCCCCGAAAGGGACGGCCCCACTGATCGGTGTGTCTCACCCTGTACACTAAATCTTCCTTCCTATTATAAGGTTTCCAATATGGTGAATGTCTATAAATGATCACAAGGACCTTAGAACCGTGAGTGAGCACTCTGTGGCAAATATTTGGCTTACCCGGAGATATACCCTCCACCCTTTGAGTGGATGTCTACTTGTAATATATTAGACTGTATTTATGTATTCTGTAGACAGATTCTTTATTTGATGTGGGAGTATCTTAATGTATATTTATTAAAAGTTATATTTTATAAGGGTAATTTTCTTTTCTTCAGTGATATATACAGTTACACTTACATTTATTCTCCTAGACAGATCTAATAAAAGATGTGCCGGCGATTTTCTCTATAGAGTGCAAGCACGACCGCTATTCAGAAACAGCGGCTTCGGTGTAACATCATTGTTTGATAGAACGCTGCAATGTGTAATCGGCCAGCAGAGATACTTATACACTGCAGGCTCACTGCATCCATCATAAAGATGGCGTCATAAAGACACACATAAACATCATGGGAAATATATAACATGGAAAATTGGTTATATTGCCGTATGTCATTCTAGGAGGCCGAATGGCTTACAATGTGACTTGCCTGGCAGAACCAGAAAGTGTCATTTACAGCTGTAAAAACAGCTGGATTATATCAGAGCATGTGGATAATATATAGCATTCTTTTTGAACACTGTACAGTCGTGGCCAAAAGTTTTGAGAATGACACAAATATTAGTTTTCACAAAGTTTGCTGCTAAACTGCTTTTAGATCTTTGTTTCAGTTGTTTCTGTGATGTAGTGAAATATAATTACACGCACTTCATACGTTTCAAAGGCTTTTATCGACAATTACATGACATTTATGCAAAGAGTCAGTATTTGCAGTGTTGGCCCTTCTTTTTCAGGACCTCTGCAATTCGACTGGGCATGCTCTCAATCAACTTCTGGGCCAATTCCTGACTGATAGCAACCCATTCTTTCATAATCACTTCTTGGAGTTTGTCAGAATTAGTGGGTTTTTGTTTGTCCACCCGCCTCTTGAGGATTGACCACAAGTTCTCAATGGGATTAAGATCTTGGGAGCTTCCAGGCCATGGACCCAAAATGTCAACGTTTTGGTCCCCGAGCCACTTAGTTATCACTTTTGCCTTATGGCACGGTGCTCCATCGTGCTGGAAAATGCATTGTTCTTCACCAAACTGTTGTTGGATTGTTGGAAGAAGTTGCTGTTGGAGGGTGTTTTGGTACCATTATTTATTCATGGCTGTGTTTTGGGGCAAAATTGTGAGTGAGCCCACTCCCTTGGATGAGAAGCAACCCCACACATGAATGGTCTCAGGATGCTTTACTGTTGGCATGACACAGGACTGATGGTAGCGCTCACCTTTTCTTCTCCGGACAAGCCTTTTCCAGATGCCCCAAACAATTGGAAAGAGGCTTCATCGGAGAATATGACTTTGCCCCAGTCCTCAGCAGTCCATTCACCATACTTTCTGCAGAAGATCAATCTGTCCCTGATGTTTTTTTTGGAGAGAAGTGGCTTCTTTGCTGCGCTTCTTGACACCAGGCCATCTTCCAAAAGTCTTCGCCTCACTGTGCGTGCAGATGCGCTCACACCTGCCTGCTGCCATTCCTGAGCAAGCTCTGCACTGGTGGCACTCCGATCCCGCAGCTGAATCCTCTTTAGGAGACTATCCTGGCGCTTGCTGGACTTTCTTGGACGCCCTGAAGCCTTCTTAACAAGAATTGAACCTCTTTCCTTGAAGTTCTTGATGATCCTATAAATTGTTGATTGAGGTGCAATCTTAGTAGCCAAAATATCCTTGCCTGTGAAGCCATTTTTATGCAACGCAATGATGGCTGCACGCGTTTCTTTGCAGGTCACCATGGTTTACAATGGAAGAACAATGATTTCAAGCATCACCCTCTTTTTAACATGTCAAGTCTGCCATTTTAACCCAATCAGCCTGACATAATGATCTCCAGCCTTGTGCTCGTCAACATTTTCACCTGAGTTAACAAGACGATTACTGAAATGATCTCAGCAGGTCCTTTAATGACAGCAATGAAATGCAGTGGAAAGTTTTTTTTGGGATTAAGTTAATTTTCATGACAAAGAAGGACTATGCAATTCATCTGATCACTCTTCATAACATTCTGGAGTATATGCAAATTGCTATTATAAAAACTTAAGCAGCAACTTTTCCAATTTCCAATATTTTTGTCATTCTCAAAACTTTTGGCCACGACTGTATGTATTCGAAAATACAGGCAATTATTTAAGCAGTTTATGGCAGCAATATATTTGTACTGTGTGGTACGCTTATCTGTTTTCTGTATGACTCTATTTTGTGGATATGGCAGTATTATATTTGCACTGTATGGCGTTATTAGTGTTGATCGAGCATGCTCGGCCGAACACCAGTTCGGCTTGAGCATCTTGATGCTTGACACATGGCGGAACTCGACCGAGTACCACATGTACTCGAGCGCAATTCTCAAGTCTCGTCCTCGCATGTTTCTTGGCTGCTACGTAGCCAATAAACGTGCAGGGAGGTACTGGCACTAACTGTAATGCCATAGCGATGTTGGTTACTGACATTACAGTGATTGGCTGGCTGGAGAGATAGTGTAGGGAGTGATATAGGAATACATTTATTAGAAAAAAATTTCAGAGACCAAAAAGTCCTTTTAAGGACATCTGTGTGTGATAGCAGCAATATATATTTTTTGCGCATCCTGCGCTAAATAGTGTCTAATAGGTCGCTGCGGGCAGTTAAATTATCCGCGCAACATCTCCTGTGTAAAGTGTGCGCATCCAAAAAATATCTGTGACATCCCATGCTTAGCCCACGTCTTAAACTTAGTGGTTCAGCGGTTTCTCAAAACCTACCCCAATTTGCCTGAGCTACTGGCGAAGGTGCGCCGCGTGTGTGCACATTTCCGCAAGTCATCAATAGCTTCAGCCGGTCTGTCAACGCTGCAGCAGCGCTTGAATTTGCCAGCTCACCGGCTGTTGTGCGACGTGAGCACGCGCTGGAACTCGACGTTCCACATGTTGGACAGGCTTTGTAAGCAGCAGAGGGCAGTAGTGGAATACCAGCTGCAACATGGTCGTCGCCTTTCCAGTCAGTTTCCGCTCTTTACATGCGACGAGTGGGCATGGATGTCTGACCTCTGTGAGGTTTTACACAACTTTGAGGAATCAACACAGATGGTGAGCGGCGATAACACTATTATCATCGTCACCATCCCACTTCTGTGTCTACTCAAACGCTCGCTGCTCACAATTAAGGACAACGCTTTGCATGTGGAAGAGGTGGAAATGGGGGAAGACAATACACAGGGTGATAGCCAGACCACCCTCAGTTCGTCTTCTCAGAGCGAATTGGATGATGAAGAGGAGGAGGAGCAGGAGACGGTTCCCTCCGCTACAGAGGGTAGTACCCATGGAAGTTTAATTCCATCTGTTCAGCGTGGGTGTGCAGATGAGGAGGAAGAGGATGAGGAGATTGAGAGTCATCCTCCTGATGACAACAGCGAAGTCTTGCCTGTTAGTACACATGTCTGACTTCATGTTAGGCTGCCTTTCCCGCGACACACGCGTTATAAGTATTTTAGACAACACGGATTACTGGTTGTTCACCCTTCTCGACCCCTGCTACAAAGAGAACTTCTCATCTCTCATTCCTGTGGTGGAGAGGACTAGCAAAACGGTGCAATATTAGAAGATCCTTGTTGACAAATTGCTCCAAAAATTTCCATCTGACAACGCTGGCGGCAAAGTTTGTAGTTCCTTGGCCAACCGAGGAGGGGAGACCACGGGAACACACAGCAGTTCCAACAGAGTCAGGGCAACACTCTCCAAAGCCTGGGACAGTTTCATGACATCCCGTCAGCACCCTCTCCCTGATGCACAGCCTAGTCTCACAAGGAGGGAAAATTTTTGAAAGATGGTGAAGGAGTACGTAGCAGAGCAGTGTCAGCATCCTCAATGATCCCTCTGTGCCTTACAACTACTGGGTGTCCAAGCTGGACATGTGTTACAAACTGGCACTCTATGCCTTGGAGGTGCTGGCCTGCCCTGCCGCCAGCGTTTTGTCTGAGCGGGTATTTAGTGCTGCTGGGGGCATAATAACTGATAAGTGCATCCGCCTGTCAACTAAAAAAGGGTGACAGGTTGACTCTTGAACAAAATGAACAAGGCCTGGATTGACCATGACTTCTCGACTCCACCAGAGGAAAGCGGCTGAACTTAAAGGCACTTTAAATGTGTTGTTTATAATATCCTGAATACACTGTGTAACGGGGTGCCGAAGGCGCACTCGGTCTCCTATCAGTCACAGACCTGCTGCTTAGCTTCGGGAGCGAGGATCTGTGTTTGGCCTCGTTCCCAGGGCGGCCTTGCTAGCTGGGAGGCTCCCTGCTACTAGGTTTGCCTTGAGCGCCGAGCTGATCACTCGGTGCTCGACTTGTCTGTCGGTCATGTGACGTTGGCCACGTCACATGACCCTCACTCGCCACTATAAATACAGGCGGCCTGCTGGCTACAGGTTGCCTGTGATTTTTGTTCTATAGGCTGTGTACTTTATTGTTATTAAGCTACTTCTGGAATTGAACCTCGATCCGCCTCTTGACACATTCTTCTGCCTGCTCCCTGTATCTTGACGCTACTTCTCTGATTTTGACCTCGGCTTGTTTACGGATTTGTCTTTGCCTCTTCCCTTGTTCTGACGTGACCTCCTGGACTGACTTCGGCTAGTTGACCCGCCTCGCCTTCCGTTTTTGTTCTACCTCTTGTCCGCCTATTGTAACTTCTCAGTGGCTGTCCTCTTCCCTGCTGTCTCTTTCTCTCTGCTTGCACTTAGTAGGTTAGGGACTGTCGTCCAGTTCCGCTCCGTCACCTAGGGCTGGTGGTGCAAGTAGGCAGGGACAGGGGACCGGGTGGCAGCTCAGGGGGTGCACCTCCGCTCTATCTTGATTCCCGTGACTCTACCCGTGACACACTGTATTCCCATGCACCCCTTCCACCACAAACAAGGGTATATGGTTGAATCTTCCTTTTCTCATCCTCCTTTTCCTCTTCCATTATATCAACCCATGCTTATTCGTCGCATATAATGCCCTCGCATATATGCCCTTTGCATATAATGTTTTACAGGGTCACCTCAGCTGCAGGCCCTCAACTACAATGTTTTACAGGGTCAGCTCACCTGAAGGCCCTTGCATATAATTTTTTACAGGGTCAGCTCACCAGCAGGCCTTCACCTACAATCTTTTACAGGGTCAGCTCACCAGCAGGCCCTCGCATATAATTTTTTACAGGGTCAGCTCACCAGCAGGGTCAATGTTTTGCAGGGTCAGCTCACCAGCAGGGTCAATGTTTTGCAGGGTCAGCTCACCAGCAGGGTCAATATTTTGCAGGGTCAGCTCACCAGCAGGGTCAATGTTTTGCAGGGTCAGCTCACCAGCAGGCCCTTGCATATAATTTTTTAGAGGGTCAGCTCACCAGCAGGGTCAATGTTTTGCAGGGTCAGCTCACCAGCAGGGTCAATGTTTTGCAGGGTCAGCTCACCAGCAGGGTCAATGTTTTGCAGGGTCAGCTCACCAGCAGGCCCTTGCATATAATTTTTTAGAGGGTCAGCTCACCAGCAGGCCCTTGCATATAATTTTTTAGAGGGTCAGCTCACCAGCAGGCCCTCGCATATAATCTTTTACAGGGTCAGCTCACCTGCAGGCCCTCACCTAATTATACCTAATAGCTAATTTGCACGCATGATGCCTTGGATGTAGTAGCCGTAGCCGTTTCTCAGGCTCCCTCTCCGGAATGATGCCCTCTTTTATGTGTAATAAAGGGTGTATTGGAGTGCCGGTTCCTTGTAATTTTTGGAAGCCCTTTCACTCAGTGCATAGGCTTTATGAGTGTAGGAGTCCCACTACCTGAACAATTGTACCACAATGTGAATGAGGCCCTCCTTTATGTGATAAACAGGTTGTATCGGAGTGCCTCTACCTTGTAATTTTTGACAGCACTTGCACTTTATATACAAGTAAATATACAGAAAAGAATGTTTCCAAACAATTTTTCCTCTAAAATCTATTTTTTTTCTGGTTTTGTGCGTATTATTGTCAGTCTGTGAAAGTGGCGTACTACTCGGACAACATCGTTCCCAGCAGCGACCTGGGAGTCCAAGATGCATCCAGACATCCTCCCCATGCTGTTCCCGAACCATTTCAGTGGTGTTTCCATCAATTCCTGACCTTTTCCTATGAACCAGATACCCTCCCCTCTTCAGAGCAGGGGGTGCCTTGTTTAATGCTCGGGTTCTCCCATTGACTTCCATTATACTTTGGTGCTCGATCAACACTAGTTATTATCTGTTTACTGCATGGCACTATTCTGTAGATGTGGCAGTATTATATTTGCACTATTCTGTAGATGTGGCAGTATTATATTTGCAATATTCTGTAGATGTGGCAGTATTATATTTTCACTGAATGGTGTTGTTATCTGTTTACTGCATGGCACTATTCTGTAGATGTGGCAGTTTAACTGTATATCTGCACTTTATGATGCTATCTGTTTCCTGTAAGATGCTATCCTGTAGATATGGCAGTATTATATATGCCCTGTATGGTACTGTTATCTGTTTGCTGTATGATACTATTCTATAAATATAGCAGTATTATATTTGCACTGTATGGTACTGTTATTGGTATACTGTAGGACACTATTCTGAAGATATGGTAGCATTATATTTTTTACTCTATGGTGGTATCTGATTACTGTATGACACCATTGTCTAGTTACTATATGACAGCATCATATTTGCTCTGTTTGGTCCTGTCACGGTATCTTTTTACTGCATGGCACTATTCTGTAGCTATGGCAGTATAATATTTGCACCTTATGGTGGCATCTGATTACTGTATGACAGTATTCTCTAGGTACTGTATGACAGCCTCTTATTTGCTGTCACAGTATCTTTTTACTGTATGGCACTATTCTGGAGATACAATATGGCCACAATATGTTTGCAGTGTACTGTATTGTCCTGTTACCAGTCTACTACATGACACCAATAGGTGGCACTACCTCTTTAAAGCCTTACGCAGACGTCCGTGGAACACGGTCCGTGAGATACCGGACTGGCATTGCAGGAGCGCACGGCGTCATAGTGACATGACAAGGAATACCGTAATACAGCATTGTATAACGTGACATTGTGAGCTGTAGGCAAAAACCGTTTGCAGTCCTTGAGCTGCTGCCTTCAGGGATGTCATTTTTACTATTTAAGAGGCAGTGTCAAAACCTGATGCACTGGAGCATTTTTACCAGAACATTTCAGTGGTCCGGAGGGCATCATTTACTAACTCTATGTGACCAGATGGCATTCACTCAAGCTTTAAAAGAGAGACTACAGCAGAAATTACCCTGGCTCTAGTCACAGGCAATCAAAGACGAGGACTCTCAATAGATACAGGACCTGACAGTTTCTTCTCTTATCTTCAGAACAGCCCAGAGAACTTCCCAAGATCGTCACAAATCACTGAAGCATCATCCGGCTACAACCGCGCCTTTCATCTCCGCAATAGTTTTTCTTTTCGTTTATCAGACGGTCTTTGATATCTGAAACTGTCACTTTTATACACATAAAATGCAGAGGCTGTCAGTGTTAACTGCCAAGGAGGCGCACAGGAAGCACGCCTCACAACCTCATTTATTGTAAGACATAAAATAGATGCATAATAGATGTGAGATGGATGGATGATGTAAAGATAGATGCAACATAGATACTTGGATAGATCAGATGGATGGATAGATAGATAGGGATAGGGTTGAGCGAACCGGTGGAAGTTCGGGTTCGCCCAAACTTCAGGTCAAAGTTCGGGTTTGGGACTCGAACTTGACCTGAACTTGACCCTAAACCCGAACCCCATTGAAGTCAATGGGGACCCAAGCGTCACTTGATTATTTTCCATTATAACATGGTTATATCGGAAAATAATAGCATTCTTAAGACAGAATGCAAAACATATGGCCATTTAGGGGTTAAAAAAAAACAAAAAAACAACTCACCTCCTCCACTTGATCGCGCTGCAGCAGCTTCTTCTACCTTTACGGAAAAGAAACTGCCAAAGGACCTGTGATATGCGTGATGACATCACCATGTTAAAATGGAAAATAATAAAGTGTTCGGGTCCCCAGTGGCTTCAATGGGGTTCGGGTTCAGGGTCAAGTTCGGGTCATGTTCGGATCCCAAAGCCGAACTTTGACCTGAAGTTCGTCCGAAACTATCCCCATCATCTATCTATCCATCTGATCTAATCTACCTTTCTATGTTGTATCTATCTTTGTATTATCCATCTATTAACCATGTTATAACGGAAAATAATAAAATCACCCAAACATCAAACCCGAACCTGGACTTAAGTGCAAAAGTCTGGGTTCGGGTCCGGGTACCCGAACTCGCAAAGTTCGGTATGAACTCGAACTTTGCAGTTCGGGTTCACTCATCCCTAGCAGCAATGCATCTCAAAAAAGTTGGGACAGGAGCAACAAAAGGCTGGAAAAGTAAATGGTACTTATAAAAAAAAAAACAGCTAGGGGAGCAATTTGCAGCTAAAGATTTTTTGACAGATGATCGCTAACGAGCGTTTGTATTCAAGCCAGCAGGTGGCAGCACTGAATTGTAATATAGCTTTTTATGCATAGGATAATGGAGAAAATTCCATTTCTCTACACAAATTGCATTCTGATGACTGCAAATTGTGGTCCACTTGGGAACAAAAAAAAAAAAGTTCAAAAAATATATAAAAATTCAAATCATCCCCCCTTTCCCCCAAATCAAAATACAAATACTTAAACAATAAAACAATCAACATTATGGGCATCTCTGCATGTGAAAACACCCATTCTATTAAAAACTTATCCCATACAGTGAATGGCATAACTGAAAAAATGGCTGATTCACCATTTTTTCATCACTTTACCTCCCAAAAAATAAAAGATCAAAAAGTTGTACACCCCCCCAAAATGGTATTAACAAAACCTACAGACTGTGCTGCGAAAAAGGAGCCCTCATACATCTCCATAGACATAACTATAAAAAAAAACTTGGGGGGAAAAGGGGGTGTCTGAAAATGGCGATGAAAAAAAAGAATTATTTTTTCTAAGTTTTTTTTTCTTCAGTATTAAAATGCAAGAAAAACTATACATATGTGGCATTGTTGTAATCATACTGACCTGGAGAATGAAGAGCACAAGTCAGCTTTACTGGGTAGTGAACGTCATAAAAACAAAACACATAAAACTGTGATGGAGTTGCGTTCCCCCCCCTCAATTACCTAGCATATACCCTAGTATCTGGTAGTGCAGTACCCCAGTATCTAGTAGTCAGTACCCCAGGATCTAGTAGTCAGTACCCCAGTATCTAGTAGTGCAGTTCTCCAGTATCTAGTAGTCAGTACCCCAGTATTTAGTAGTGCAGCACCCCAGTATCTAGTAGTCAGTACCCCAGGATCTAGTAGTCAGTACCCCAGTATCTAGTAGTGCAGTTCTCCAGTATCTAGTAGTCAGTACCCCAGTATCTAGTAGTGCAGTTCTCCAGTATCTAGTAGTCAGTACCCCAGTATCTAGTAGTGCAGTTCTCCAGTATCTAGTAGTCAGTACCCCAGTATCTAGTAGTCAGTACCCTGGTATCTAGTAGCATAACTCTTAACTTCGTAAACGAACAAAGAGGGAAACATTGTGCGGTGCGCGCAGCACTAGGCCACGCCCCTAACTCCGCCCATAACATAATTATACACCTAATTCCACCCAGTCCCCTTAATGCCCCACATAGTAATTATTCCCCCTTCATGCCACCGCACAGTATTTATGCCCACATTGTGCCTCCTTCACAGAATTATGCCCAGCTGTGCTTCCAGTAATTTGCCCACTTATGTGTCCCCAGTAATATGTCCAGCTGTGCCCCCAGTAATATGCCCAATTAAGTGCCCCAAGTAATATACCCAGTTATATGCCCCCAGTAATAAGCCCAGCTGTGCCCCCAGTAATATGCCCAGTTATGTGCCCCCAGTACTATGCCCACATTGTTCCCCCATTAATATGCCCACATTGTGCCACCAGTAAAATGACCACAATGTGCCCCGAGTAATATGCCCACATTGTGCCCCCTGTAATATACCCACATTGTGCCCCCAGTAATATGCCCAGCTGTGCCCCAGTAATATGACACATTTTGCCCCCAGTAATATGCCCACATTGTGCCCCCAGTAATATGCCCACATTGTGCCCCCAGTAATATGCCCACATTGTGCCCCCCAGTAATATGCCCACATTGTGCCCCCCAGTAATATGCCCACATTGTGCCCCCCAGTAATATGCCCACATTGTGCCCCCCAGTAATATGCCCACATTGTGCCCCCCAGTAATATGCCCACATTGTGCCCCTCTCAGAATGTAAAAAAAATAAACACCACATACTTACCTTCTTCCTAGCACAGACAGCTGTCAGAAAGCGGGACATACCTCCCCTGTACCAGGACAGCGGGACAGCCACTGAAATCCGGGACTGTCCCATCAGATCCGGGACGGTTGGAAGGTTTGTAGTAGTGCCGCACTACCAACACTGCCAATAAAAATCACTGCGACAGGAGCCCCTGACGAAGCTTGGAGCGAAACCCGGGTCGGGCGTGCACAAGACTGCTGTGTTTTATCTCTTTTGATTTGCCTATACCACTACTGACGTTTGTGAGTATAATAAATGTTTATATAAACATTGGTGACAGTGCTTCACTATCAGGGCAAATTTTCTGTGAAAAATGGACTATGGGAAGAAAAGAATAGGAGGAGCTTGTAATGACGGCTTTCGTCTGATATGCTTGTATACCCGCGTGCGCTTATGAGTATAATACCAGGAGTGCATGGGGTTAATGATAGCAGCACTTCACTATCGGTGTGATTTTTGATATTCCACAGGAACGAGTGGAGGAGGAAGTTGTCTGTGGAAACCAATATTTTACCAATATACGCAGAGGCGGATGGTTCTGACTTGGAGTGGTTATCTTGAAAATTGTTAATAATCGCGCGGTCCTACAAGACGCATGCAACAAGAGCTGGATTCGTCCGCACAATGATGCATAAGTGCTGTAGAGCAGCAGCACCCATGTGCCATGCCGCCGATTGACAGCTTTCTCCCTATACACAGTACAGGACGGAAGCTGCCAATCATCCACCCTTCGTGAATACCAGGACTACAGCACTTGGGTCCCACTAGAGTTCTCAGGGATTTTAAGAAAGCTACTGCACAGCTGAAAGTGACTCTGTGGTGGAACCAGGGTAGGTCACAGGTCTCTCAGATAGGGCAGTATAAACTGGCAGTACAGTAGACTCCCTTAAACCAGAGGCTAATCTGTTTTGATGGGTGAATCCATAAGATTCCCTGTCGCTTGGTGTCATCAGGTTTTGTAAAACAGTGTCACATTCCTGGCGGTCGCAGGTCCTCATACTGTTTGTTTGATTCTCTATTTCTAATCAAGTGTCAGCATGGAAGCCACATCCACAGTATAACAATGCAATCACACCTCGCACACAAGGTCACAGAGCTGCTATTCCTGCGCTGTGACTGCAGTGCGAGGCTTATAAAGCCGCCATCGAGTACACAATCAGCTGCGTCCCTCGGATTTAAATATGTTAGAATGTCTACCAGGAATCTGCAAACACTTGCATTGTCACAGAGACATTTTAGCATTCTATTAACCCACTGAGACATGCTGAAGCAGCGATTTTAGAAAGAAGCAATATTTTACAGCATTCCCGTCTAATACGTTAAAGAGTCACTGTACTTTTATACAATTTCATTTTATTTAATAGAGAATGGTGTAAATGGGGAATTTCTAAAACAATTCATTCAAAAAATCTACCTGCATCCACCTGAAAAAAAGGTGTAAAGTTATGGCCACTAGGGGGCTCACTTCCACCTAAGTTGCAGTCTACTGCCTGTTGTCATACTAGATCTGTCCCTAGTAACAGAGACTCAGAAGACAGCCGAGAGGAATTGGGGGCGTAAAAAAAACAACCCCCTGGTGGTGAGTTTGAACCATGCACCACCGCCAATTTACCATGTGCTTTTAATTAGATAGATTGTACAGCTGTATTCTACTTTGCCCATATTGCAGGCTGACAGCCTGGGAGAGGCAGGTGTAGGATATAGCTGGGTGCTACTTTGCCCAGATTGTAGGCTGTAAGCCCAGGAGAGGCATGTTAGAGTAGGCCCCATCTGATTAGAAGCCACCTTGTCGTCTGGTAGATGGGCCCAACATATTTTTGATCAATTATATGCGCAAACTGCCCTTGCAGTAAGTATGGCCACCAAGCAGTTATTTTTTATTCAGTATTTGCTTATATCTTTGTGCAATTGACTAGCAGTGTGCTGTTACCTGTAGTTCTACTAATTCCAAGGAATTGGGGGTGTGTCAGAGTTAGCTGAGATCCTGAGCCTGATAAAACAGCTGCTTTTACACTGCTTCTGAAAATTAGAGGTGCCTCATGTGTGTCTGTAAGTGTGATTTTTACCCTCCTTAACTGTTCTGTGAGCTCCAGAGCTGAAAATACACATAATGGGAAGTAAGGAAAAGGACATCATAGCAGTACAGTGCTGGCAGATTCCACAGAAGGGAGACAGCCCTGCTTCTGAGAGAAATGCATCTAGCTCTGCAGATGAAACAGGGAATAAAATGGCTGAAGGAGACATTAGGGAAGCCCAAAAAAGACCTGTTTAAAAAAAAAAAAACTCAGGTGAGCTTTAAGGAACTCTTTTATTAAGACCGGCATTTTAGAGGCCAGTCTTAATAACCCCTATAGCTGGCACCAGCCTCTTCATTACTTTGGCAGCTTCCTTGTTGTCTTACATGTAGACCATTTTCTACACCTAATGGTACTTTCACATTAGCGGCAGGGGACTCCGGCGGGAGAACAGCCTGTTGGATCTGTCCTGCCGCTAGTTCACATGTGCCCCCGGAATGCCGCTCCGTCCCCATTGACTATAATGGGGGAGGAGTTCCGGCGGCAGCACGGCAGCGCACGGCGAGAGGCAGCCGGACTGAAAGTACTGCATGTCGTACTTTTTGTCCGGCTGCCTCTCGCCATGTGCTGCCGTGCTGCTGCCGGGACTCCGCCACCGCCCCCATTATAGTCAACGGGGATGGAGCGGCAGTCCAGGGGCACACGTGAACTAGCGGCAGGACGGATCCAACAGGCTGTTCACCCGCCGGAACAGCATGCCAGACTCCCCTGCCGCTAGTGTGAAACTAGCCTTAAACAGGCGTAGAAAATGGTAAATGAGACGGACCTCCCGGGCACCTCCTTCACCGACCATCTCCTTCCTCGCTCACACCACACCCCCTTTTATAGACTTAGCGCGAGCGGGGAGAAGTCGCAGATTGTGGCACAAAGGACCTTTGCGACACAATCTAGGCCAGAATTACGCCTAATTTAGGTGTATTTCTGTTTGATAAATGACTCCCTAAGTCTTTTAACATCTTACTTATTCTGGATGAACAGGTCATACATAGAATTTGGGTGACAACCACTTATGATTACTCTTACAGAGCCCAAAGGGATTGTCATGCAGCTTTCAGTCTTCACTGTACTTCTGGTATTCTATTTTTGAACTAGGATGCTCAGAATCAAAAATACAGCAATTGGACATGCCAAGAATTTTTGAGAATGTTGATGTCATGTACAAGAGAGTCACTCATAGCCACGGAAATGCCATGAAGACACAACAACGTCAAGATTTTCCTAAGGGACTGTGCAAAAGTCACGGTGATGAAAGAACTTGATCTCTAGGCTGCAAAGACATATGTGTTAAAATGAAAAAGTGTCCGGTCAGCAATTCCCTTTCACGTGGAAATAATTTTGAGTGCAAGATATAAAATGCATGCTGACCTCACATGAAAAATGATAATTGGATGCATGTAGAACAAAAGAACCTCCATTTATTCCTAACAATGCCTATATTCTTAGCAAACAATAAGTGCAAATATAGATTAACCTCCAAAGTGCAAAATCATAAAATCTATGAGAGGGGTGAATGCAAAAAAAGGACCTCATGAAAAAAATGAATGGTATATTGGGAAATGCAGACATGAGTGATTTATGCTTCAGGCGTTTTTCAATACCATTTATAATAGGATACCAGAATTCCATAGTCCCAAAGAGGTTGTCTACTTTCGATATTCTCCTTTTATTGGAAGGGCTCCTCCAATCTAAAGCTAATCAGATTGTTTTCCACTGCTGTGCCTCCTGGCAATCAGCTGGAATCTGTGCAGGAACCTGACAGCAAGTGTTCATTTTCCCTGCAGTGTGTCATGAAAGGGTAGGGAAAATTGCGGCCCTGAAATCCACCTGGACCACTGTCCTTACCTACTGGCACAATCTGCCCTGAACGGTGGCCTACAACTTGGCGACGTACCCTGACTTAAAGGGGTTATCCAAAAATGGGCACCTCACATAGAATATACTTATTCCCAACGACCACCGCTGCGTCTCCCCATTGCACAGATCAAAACATCCGGCGATTGGGGGGGGGGGGGGGGTTGGTTTGATCAGCCAATAGCAGGCTGCGACGGAGATGAGCCTCCCTAGCATCGCGGGTGACGCTGCTCCAGCCCCCACCCCTGTTGCCGGATCCGCGCGATGGGGAGATGCAGCGGCGGCCATGCAGTGATAAGTATAATCTTTATGAGGTGCCCGGGCATTGAGGGAGTCATTATAGGGGTTGGATAACCCCTTTAACTAAACACAGGGACCTTGGTCAGCACCAGGCAGGCAAAACCAGGACCGGATCAGAATCCAAAAGATAAAGTCAAATACACAGCAAAGTGAAACCAGGAGATAACGTCAGAGACAAGGTCAGCAGGCTAGGTGAGGTGGTCACATCAGAGACAAAATCAGGGAAACAGGCAAAAGGTCAGCAATTCAGAGTAAGAAACATAAAAGCGGTCAGGAATACTAATCACAGGCAACTGTGGCCAGCAGCTGCCTATTTAAATAGCCCGTCCTCAGGAAGCATGTGATGCCGGCACCGCACCTGATTGATCCTGAAGCATTACATGGTGCCTGTTGAGAACCATGGGCTGTGAGCCTAAGACACAGACGTGGTGGGTCTTCCAGAATTACAGATGTTCTTTGTAGCTTCTGTGGCTCATTGATTCTATCTATTAACACAGAATTCTCTAAGGTTACATGCTCCTTTAAAAATGGACACACTCTCCGTTTTTCATGGCCATTTTGAATCAGTGTGTGCATCCATTTACATCCGTTTTGTATTCGTTTTTCATGTCCGTTAAAAACAGACATGAAAAATGGATGAATTTGATTGGCAGTTATTTCTAGACCCACCCTTCTGAGAACACCCACAGGATGGTAGGCCCCCAGCTGAAATAATATCCCCCATAGTGTAGGAATTATTATTTGTTGCTCCCCCCAGCTTTAATAATGCCCCCATGTAGGCCCCATCTTAAATGATGTCCCCCATAGTGTAGGAATTACTTTTTTAATGTCCCCAGCTTTAATAATTTGTTGGTTTTACAAAAAAAAAAAAGACCTCTCACCTTATCCACTTGCTCGCACTGCAGCAGTCTCTTCTCTCTTCACAGAACGGGACCTGCCGAAGGTGCGCGATGACGTCACTGCACGCTCCCACGTGGTTACGTCACCACGCAGATCGCAGGTCCTTCGGCAGGCCCTGCTCAATGAAGAGAGAAGAGACTGCTGCACCGTGAGCAAGTGGATAAGGTGAGGTTTTTTTTTTAACCCCTAAATGGCCATATAGATAACGTGTACCCATTTTTAATGGCAGTTAGACGGGTGCACTCCTGTCAATCGGCCGTTAAAAATGGTCCCATTGATTTCAACAGGGTCCGTCTGGCCGTGGAAACGGTCAAAAATAGGACATGTCGTATTTTTGGATGGACGCTATTCAATGTCCGTTAAAAGAACGGCCATGTGAATAGCCCCATAGACTTTCATGGGCCGTGTGTCAGCCGTTACTTAAATGGCCGTCACACGGCCATTACTCACTGTCATGTGCATAAGGCCTAACGTTTATTTCACTAATGCCTTTCTGAGAGACGGACGTTAAGAGTGGACACATTCCATTGTATGGGGGCAGTCTGTCAGTGAAAAACGGACAAGATAGAACATGTTATATTTTTTGACATCCGTCGTGTGCATGTAGCCTATACTATATAAAAAAATGGGGTTTGTAAACAAAAACAAAACTACTTAAAAGAACACTACCATCATTTCTCTCCACTTATTAACAGCCTGCATATAAACGTTCAAGGTTTTTATTTTTAATGCAAGTTAAGATGGTTTTCTGGATATTATTTTTTGAGCTATCATACTGTTATCCTAATTCTACAACCGACTATTGTATTAAGGCCCCTTTCACACGAGCGAGTTTTCCGC
The DNA here is from genome assembly GCF_905171765.1 of Bufo bufo. Taxonomy (NCBI): domain Eukaryota; kingdom Metazoa; phylum Chordata; class Amphibia; order Anura; family Bufonidae; genus Bufo; species Bufo bufo. The sequence goes on along the minus strand of NC_053395.1, from coordinate 196,329,395 downwards.
GCGGGTGCAATGCATGACGTGAACGCATAATAGCACCCGCACTGAATCCTGGCCCATTCATTTCAATGGGTCTGTGTACATGAGCTTTTTTTTTCACGCATCAGTTCTGCGTTGCGTGGAAAACGCTGCATGTTTTATATTCTGCGTTTTTCACGCAGCCCTGGCCCCATAGAAATGAATGGGGCTTCAGTGAAAAATGCATTGCATCCGGAAGCAAGTGCAGATGCAATGTGTTTTTCACTGATAGTTGCTAAGAGATGTTTGTAAATCTTCAGTTTTTATCACGGGTGTGAAAAACGCATCAAAACGCATTGCACCCTCGCGGAAAAAACTGAACACAACTGAACGCAATCGCAGACAAAACTGACTGAACTTTCTGGCAAAATGGTGCGAGTTTCACTGAACGCACCCTGAACGCATCCGGAGTCAATCCGTTTACGCCCGTGTGAAAGAGGCCTGACAGATAACATCTTTCCCTTGCAGCAGCAAGAAAATGATTCCCCATCTGTATGGGAGTTTTGTCTCTCTGTGCTGACTTTTGTTTAATTTTTAATGAAAAGCAGCCAAAAATTCTTTAAAAAATAGTTTTCTTGGAATATTGAGTTTCAAAAAAATTCCTTTTCTGATGGATGTGTCCCTTTAATACTGCATTTAAAATATATATTTCCATTCAAAGCTTTAAATGGCATCACAGGATACATTTACGCCTTTCTCATCAGGGGCATTCCCTGAGAAAGCAGCCCCTGGGGGGGATCAGCTGATCATCCTGGATCCCATTCCCAACACACAGAACAGCTTATACAGAGAGGCTCTGCATTCTGGTTCACAGACAGGGTCCCTTAATGGGGGATCCTCGTCTATGATGTCCATATGCCTTACGGCAGTGATGGCGAACCTTTTACAGACCGAGTGCCCAAACTGCAACCCAAAACCCACTATGTGCCGACTCGGCAGTTTATTCTGAATACTACAGTTCAATACAGTATATCTTCCATGTACTTTATCATTTAGCTATAATAACCTGCCTACATTCAGTGCGCTGCCTGTGCCGTTCATAGCGCGCCCTGCGCTGATGAATGGCCGGAAAAGTCTAAGGCATATTGGTACATCTTGGACTTTTTGCACCCGCGCCATAGGTTCGCCACCACTGCCCTATGGCATATAACTAGAGTTTGCGTTCATGAGACAAGCCTTTGGAGGACAACTCTGGAAAGAAGGGAAATGTTAGTGCACCCTCATGAGTCTTCCAAGTCCGCATTTTGCTTATTTTAGGGGAATAATCTGCAAGACACAAGTTTGACCTTTTTAAGTGGCAACACTATATCTGCTTGTGTTTTAGACTATATCTTTACAGAACATGCACATATCCACTTTTAATTGCATCTTAAATTTTGTTGACATCGTTAGTTTGCACAGGACATATCATCAATACGATCTAATAGCTTAACAACCCATAACTAGCATCAATGATTAGCTGAAAGGTCAGCTTTAAAAGGGAGTAGTAATTAGAACATCCTGCAGTCTAGAACATCCACCATCTGGTGGTCAATAGTATGCAGGACCACTGTATAGAGATGCAATAAAAATGAAGTAAACCCTTTAAAAGGAGGCTGCCAGCTGTGGATCTTGATGATTTGCGTGAATTCTGTGTGGCAGAGCATTCCTCAGACAACCATTGATAATCTCACTGATAACTTGCCAAGGCGTGTAAGTGCATGCATTTTTGTGCGTAGCACTCGCACCTGATACTGAATAAATCAAGATGTTTCGAATATTTTGTTTCCTTTTTTTATCATTTGCATAGAAATAACATGTCTATCGATCCCATGATTTCCATCATTCCTTGACTTATCTTTAGTGTTGCAATTTCAATGTTGAGAAGCTTATATATATATACATTTCACTCATATCGTACAACAGAAAGCTACAAAGTTACCAAATCAAATGCTTTATTATTAACTTACGATTTTCTGCCTTGATTGGAAGAATTTGGCTTAATTTATCTGGGGAACTTGGGCTTTCATCCGTTGTCACGTGATCAAAATTAATGATGAACATCATCGCTACACCTTCCTGGTTCTTTACTGGTATGACATGTGTGCTGCAGATGAACGTTGATCCTGAAAATGGAAAAATAATTAGAATTAATTCAAATATTGCACACTCAACGTTAATATTAACTTCACAATTTTCAATCCCACAACAGTGAAATTGGCAATTGATTTGGATTGCAACTCGGGGTGGTGGGAGCGACATCATTCATAGAATCCAGGGCAGCCGAAGAGAGAACCAGGTGAGTATGTTTCAGGCATGGAACTATAGTGCAGGGGTAGGCAACCTCCGGCACTCCAGCTTACTTGCTCTGCTCTTCTAAGAACTATCATAGAAATGAATGGAGCATGCTGGGAACTGTAGTTTCACAACACCTGGAGTGCAGAACGTTGCTGACCCCTGCTATAGGGAGTGAAGAGGAAGCAATCACACTGTGCCCTGGGGCCCCTGAGAGGTATTAAAAGCCTGCATGCCATAAACACCTATATCAGGCATGCCCAGGTACAAATTGTGCATCAGTGCCTAGGAGCTTCAAGCTATGTCTCTGCTATACTGTATATGCACTGCTTATTTATATTCTGTGTTGCCCATGGGTCAGCATGTCCGCTGTGACTAGATTGTGGCTATGCAGCCCCACACACAGCAGCTGTGATGAGATGTATCCTCTTGGACCTTTCTATCATAGCCTGTATTGATTTTTTCAGGATTGGACAAGACGGGCTAGCCTTTGCTCCCCACTCACATTGATAAGCCTTGGGTGCCCAGAACTCTGTCACAGTTTCACTAATTGTTTGTGGTACTCACCACCACATACTAGTTGTTTATAGGATTGGAAAATTATATATCAAATATACAAATAATAAAAACAATAATAAATGCTACAATGTAACAAAATAGAAAGAATAAATAGCAAAAGTTTTACGAACTTTAGGAGTAAAAAGAAGAATTCTCAGTCATTTCTATAATACATTTCTCCCCTGCTCTGCAATGAGCAGTTGGATCCTAATTTAAATGCATCATCTAAAGTTAAAAGTTACAAATATAATTAAAAGTTTTGTATGCTTCTACTTTTAGCTTGGTCATTAATGTGTAACGGTTAATTTGCTGCCATTGATTAGTGCAATAATAGACCGTGCAGATGTCCTAGTTTACAAGTAATTGACAAAACTTCTTTGTTGAGAAGTAAGGCTTTTTTTGCTGACTGGGAATCAATTTCTTAATATCTCAAAGCTTGGCATACTCAAACAAAAATCTTCAAATAAAAACACTTTCATGGAGAAAAGAAAACAACATCTAATCTAGCAATCAAAGGCCAATGTATGCTCTGGGGACTGTCCGTATAAAAAGAGTTGCCTTTGTCCATAATCCCTACTTGTTAGAAGGCTTCCTTTGACAATAAGTTGCCCACAAGGTTCCCACTTGTCCCAAAGATTAGATGTACATGGCGGTAAAAATTTGGCTGTAAAAATATTCAATTTCCCAGCATAACCAACACCACACAAGCAACAAAATATTACATAATGTCCACAAAGGATCCGGGACCTTAGAATTCTTTGATAAGGTATATTAGGTAGAGAATTACTCCACAAATGCCACCCTCCACCATTGAAGGTTGGGACTAAAAGTGGCCAGTTCAAGTGTTTGATGGGCACCCAGATGACAGGTCACCACAGATCACACTCTTATGGCTTGAGACAAAATGGTTAAGCTAGCTTGTTAGCGTTGGCATATGGTATTTTTGAAGCTCTTGCAGTTGTCCTCCCTCTCTCAAGCCTTCTTGATTTCTGCAAACCCAAAACAAACTGAGATGGCTCCACAGTCCTGAGGTTCCTTTACCCTTCTGCAAGAGTCCACAGATACCATAGCATGTGAACAGACTGGCGGTACTTTGCACAACCCATAGACAAAGTCGTTGCATGCCCACCTACTGGCTCTACTAATGTTTCCCAAAAATTCTGTTCACACAGGGCCACCAAAGATCTTTATTTTTAGGACTTCTAGAGCAATAACCACAAGACTATGTAAACCTCCAATTCACAGTGACAAATGTCAACTTTCACTAGTGACACTTATCATTACTCTCAAAACTGGAACAGCAAAGCTCAAGGATGAATGCACCATAGAGGCTATCTGTTATGGGGCCCTTAGGGAGAGAGATCCCAGCCCTGATTGATCCAATTTCCTCTGCCATTGGGGTTAGAAACCTGTGCAGGACTCTTCAGAGGAACTGCCTTTGCGAGCAAACAAGACAGTGAAAAATTGGTAATGAAAACAATATAGAGAAGGAAAAAGAATGTCCTTTTGTCCGGGATGCAGAACCAAGAAAACCCCTTTCTTACCCACAGCCCAATTCCAAGCAAAAAAAAAGGCCATCACTGGAGTGCCATAGATGGGTTTACTTCTCCTTTTGTAGAGGGCTCATGGTTTGGGTGATATTATTAGATATGCTGCTAGGTATGCTTAAAGGTTAGACTTTGACTATAGGGTAGTTATCACCAATAGGGGGCACTACAGAGACAGTTTTCCTTCTCTTGGTAATCAGCTAATCTGCATATCCCTTTACCCAACACTACTTTCTAAGATCCTGGCTACCCAAAAAGGCATTCTATCACCTCGACAGTAAGTGCAATGGTCAGTCTTCATTCTTTCTTTCTGTATTAGGGTATGTTCACACAGCAGATTTATTTTGCAGCAGAAACCTCTGCAGTTTCTGCTGCGGTTGTTCACTGTGATTCCACAGACCAGCTCACGGCCTTGCTAATCCATGAGGGGACACCCTCCACGGCTTCAAGCGGCATCCATCCGGACACCGCGCCAAGAAGGGACACGTCGGTCACGGCTTTAAACCACCAGCCTCTGGAATTTTGCCCCGGAATCCTCCTTGTGAACAGGCCTTTACTGTTATAAAAAGGCTAGGTAAGACTTTTTCTGAAGAACTTTCTCTGACTTCCTCTCCTTTAGCACGGTTTATCAATTTGTTATGATCAAGCTGTTCAAGTTTTATCCATTGTGTCTTCAAAACCATCTCCTGAAACGGTTACACAGCGGCACTCGCTTCAGTTCCCATGGAAACAAACAAAATGACTTTAGTAAACAGAAAATAAGCAATTTAGGATTGTTCCACAAATACTAAAAATAGCAATGCTGGAGGATAGGCAGCTCGGCCGGCGCAGACTTATTAAATAAATGCTGTAGCTTCCGCCATGGAGAATAGCAGTCTTTAGGCTAATGAATAATGTTTCATAAAGCTGTCTTAGCGGAGAGGGGATTTTTCATCTGAATGTACAGCCATGATATTTCCCTTTTTGTGCAGGCGTCAGCATTTACAAACGTTTTTTTTCTATTGTTTGTTTACATTCCCGGCCTAAAAAAAGAAAGAAAGAAGAAAAACAAAAACAAAAAAACAAAACACGCCGTTTTATCTGGAAAGCTCCGGACTGCAGAAGACAAAGCACAGTCGGTCTTATGTATCAGCCTAGCCTCAGGGTAAGGTACTGCACTTTTGCTTCTTTTCTCCCTTTTTTTTTAAATTACAAAACCCCAGCTACAGATGTTAGCTTAGGCCGGGTTCACATCACCGTTTCGTGTTTCCTTCTTCTGATCGATCAGAAGTACAGAAAACAAAAAAAAGGATCTTTTATTTTGAGCATCCGTTATGCTCAGTTACGCTCATTTTGCAATTTTGCATCCGTTTTGGCCATTTCCGTCTGAGATCCGTTTTTTTAGACAGAAAAAAAAGTACCCCGTGGAGGTATGGCTAAAACTGAGGATAACGGATGCACATAATAGAGGATCCTTTTTTTCTGTCTTCTGTTCTTCTGACAGATCAGAAAAACGGAAAAATAAACAGTGATGTTAACCCGGCCTTAGGGTACTTTCACACTTGCGGCAGAGGAATCCGGCAGGCAGTTCCGTCGGCGAAACTGCCTGCCGGTTCCGTCAAAACGTATGCAAACTGATGGCGTTTGTAAGACTGATCAGGATCCTGATCCGTCTTACAAATGCATTGAAATGCCGGATCCGTCTTTCCGGTTTCATCTGGATAAAACGGATCCGGCATTTATTTTTTTCACATTTTATTAGGTCTGCGCATGTGCAGTCCGGAAGGACGGATCCGGCATTGCAGTATTTTGAATGTCGGATCCAGCACTAATACATTCCTATGGAAAAAAATGCCGGCAAGTGTTCCGGACTTTTGGCCGGAGAGAAAACCGTAGCATGCTGCGGTATTATCTCCGTCCTGAACAGTCAAAAAGACTGAACTGAAGACATCCTGATGCATCCTGAACGGATTGCTCTCCATTCAGAATGCATGGGGATAAAACTGATCAGTTCTTTTCCGGTATAGAGCCCGTAGGACGGAACTATATGCCGGAAAAGAAAAACACTAGTGTGAAAGTACCCTTAAAGGGTTTCTCTGCTTTTGTTATATTGATGACCTATCCTCAGTCACACATCACCGCATGAGATTTCACAAAGTTTCTTCAATGATATGGCCGCGATGGTCTCACTGTGAGCAAATGGATGAGGTATGTTTTTTTCCCCTTTTACCGCCATTTCAGGAAAAATGTATTCGTTACCACGAACCGCGAGGAAATTCAGCTTCGTGTCGAATCAAGTTTTCCTGAAATTCGGATCGAAGAGTACACTTTGCTCACTTTGATTCGCTCAACACTAGTCGTAACCCCTGGAAACGAGCAGTGTACAGTCGTGGCCAAAAGTTTTGAGAATTACATAAATATTGGAAATTGGAAAAGTTGCTGCTTAAGTTTTTATAATAGCAATTTGCATATACTCCAGAATGTTATGAAGAGTGATCAGATGAATTGCATAGTCCTTCTTTGCCATGAAAATTAACTTAATCCCAAAAAAAACTTTCCACTGCATTTCATTGCTGTCATTAAAGGACCTGCTGAGATCATTTCAGTAATTGTCTTGTTAACTCAGGTGAGAATGTTGACGAGCACAAGGCTGGAGATCATTATGTCAGGCTGATTGGGTTAAAATGGCAGACTTGACATGTTAAAAGGAGGGTGATGCTTGAAATCATTGTTTTTCCATTGTTAACCATGGTGACCTGCAAAGAAACGCGTGCAGCCATCATTGCGTTGCATAAAAATGGCTTCACAGGCAAGGATATTGTGGCTACTAAGATTGCACCTCAATCAACAATTTATAGGATCATCAAGAACTTCAAGGAAAGAGGTTCAATTCTTGTTAAGAAGGCTTCAGGGCGTCCAAGAAAGTCCAGCAAGCGCCAGGATCGTCTCCTAAAGAGGATTCAGCTGCGATATCGGAGTGCCACCAGTGAAGAGCTTGCTCAGGAATGGCAGCAGGCAGGTGTGAGCGCATCTGCACGCACAGTGAGGCGAAGACTTTTGGAAGATGGCCTGGTGTCAAGAAGGCCATCAAAGAAGACACTTCTCCCCAAAAAAAACATCAGGGACAGATTGATCTTCTGCAGAAAGTATGGTGAATGGACTGCTGAGGACTGGGGCAAAGTCATATTCTCTGATGAAGCCTCTTTCCGATTGTTTGGGGCATCTGGAAAAAGGTTTGTCCGGAGAAGAAAAGGTGAGCGCTACCATCAGTCCTGTGTCATGCCAACAGTAAAGCATCCTGAGACCATTTATGTGTGGAGTTGCTTCTCATCCAAGGGAGTGGGCTCACTCACAATTTTGCCCAAAAACACAGCCATGAATAAAGAATGGTACCAAAACACCCTCCAACAGCAACTTCTTCCAACAATCCAACAACAGTTTGGTGAAGAACAATGCATTTTCCAGCACGATGGAGCACCGTGCCATAAGGCAAAAGTGATAACTAAGTGGCTCGGGGACCAAAACGTTGACATTTTGGGTCCATGGCCTGGAAACTCCCCAGATCTTAATCCCATTGAGAACTTGTGGTCAATCCTCAAGAGGCGGGTGGACAAACAAAAACCCACTAATTCTGACAAACTCCAAGAAGTGATTATGAAAGAATGGGTTGCTATCAGTCAGGAATTGGCCCAGAAGTTGATTGAGAGCATGCCCAGTCGAATTGCAGAGGTCCTGAAAAAGAAGGGCCAACACTGCAAAGACTCTTTGCATTAGGCCTCTTTCACACGACCGTTTTTTTTTTCCGTTTTGCGGGCCGTTTTTTGCGTTCCGTATACGGTCCGTATACGGAACCATTCATTTCAATGGTTCTGCAAAAAAAACTGAATGTATTCCGTATGCATTCTGTTTCCGTTTTTCCGTTTTTCCGTTCCGTTAAAAGATAGAACATGTCCTATTATTGCCCGCAAATCACGTTCCGTGGCTCCATTCAAGTCAATGGGTCTGCAAAAAACACAAATGCATCCGTATGTCTTCCGTATCCGTTCCGTTTTTTGCAGAACCATCTATTGAAAATGTTATGCCCAGCCCAATTTTTTCTATCAAATTACTGTATACTGTATATGCCATACGGAAAAACGGAACGGAAAAACGGAACGGAAACGGAAACACAACGGAAACAAAAAACGGAACAACGGATCCGTTTAAAACGGACCGCAAAACACTGAAAAAGCCATACGGTCGTGTGAAAGAGGCCTAAATGTCATGTAATTGTCGATAAAAGCCTTTGAAACGTATGAAGTGCGAGTAATTATATTTCACTACATCACAGAAACAACTGAAACAAAGATCTAAAAGCAGTTTAGCAGCAAACTTTGTGAAAACTAATATTTTTGTCATTCTCAAAACTTTTGGCCACGACTATATATTGTGATGGAAAAATGATTCCAGCCAGTAGAGGAGGCAATATGGACAATCACAATACATTAGTAAGTGCCTTGTATTCACTTTCTCTACATGATAAATGCCATTTACTGAAGTTAGACAACCCCTTTAAGCAGTGCTGCTATATTCTTTTTAGAAAGAAGAGACTTTCCCCTTGCAACCCTTCCAAACAAGTTATACTTGTTCAGTCTCTTTCCAACTGTGCTGTCATGAACTTGAACATTTAAAGTGGCATTCTCATATGAGATCACTAGGATATGCCCCCATTGTCTAATAGGTGCGAGTCCCAGCGGTATCTCCTAAACGGAGCCCTGAAAGTGATGGAAGGCACAATAATTTCTATTAGGCTGGCGAAAATAGCCGAGCGCTGCCTCAGCTATTTCCGTCAGGCCAATAGAAGTGCGTTCCTATTCACTTCTATGGGGAGAGCACTTGGTGGTGGCCGGACAGGAGTCCTCCAGCCACCACTCCGTTCTCAATACAGGTGTGGCTCCCACCGCTTTCAGACAATTGGGGCATATCCTAGCGATATGCCCCCATTGTCTCAGATGGGAAAACCCCTTTAATATTCTAACTGAGGCCTGTAGAGTCTTAGATGGATCTCTTTGCAACTTTTTGCAACTTCTTTGAGCATTGCATGGTTGGACATTTGGGTGAAGTTGCTTGGACTTCCAATCCTGGGAAGATTTTCAACTGTCTTTAATGTCTTACACTTGCGAATATTTCTTCTCACTGTAGAATCATGAATTTGGAGGCCACAGAGCAAGTAACATGTAAACTGAGAATTCCCTAATGGGGTATATGAAAATTGATTTTCTCAACTTGATAACTTCTTTAGGTCAAAAATGGCCTGGTCTACAAGGGGTCTACAAGAGGTTCCAAAAGAAATGTTAAAGTAGGGGATGGGTAGTGGCAGAAAACTGTATCTGGGTATCTGGGATAGCTTCATTCACAATGTCCACATTACCTGTCAGTCCAGTTTACTGCTTGAGTCACTAGAGATGTGATACAGAAAGGACGACACTCCCTTTGACATCACCGTGCAGACATTGCAAAGCTGAGCCATAAAAACCTTAGTCTCAGGCCTGATTAGCATCTGTCAGGAATGGTAATGGAAGCCACGTAAAACTGCCAACGCATCTTATCTTCCACCGACACATGTAAATGGACGACAGCCTGATGAGATGCTGTTCCGGGTTGACCTTTTACACAAATGAACTTTGCAAAACCATTAAAAAAATATAAGTCAGAGGATTGAGTTAACACGTTGGAGCTATCCGGGATGTGCCTCAGTGGCCGAGCCGGAGGAGCTTGTGTTTTATTTGATTGTCTTATGGTTAATAATTTAACGCCCTTCTCAAATGGTACCAGACAACATTCACCTACAGCGGCCGTCTTGTCTTTTAATGGAAAAAAGGAATGCAGATACGATCATTGTTTACCAGTCTGTTTAAAGGAAATGTACGGCCTAAAAGAAGCTGAAACGCCGTCATTTAGCACAGAAACTCTCTCCTATCAGGACTGCGCCAAAGTCAGGATTTAATAATATTACCTTTCATTCTACAAAGGACATTTTTGACATTATTATGACATCATATATTTCCGGAGCAGCTGACTGCGGAGCAACTGCGACCAAAATTTGCACAAAATTTAGAACATGGCGCAGAATTTATGCAAATCTTTACTTAAAGGGGTTATTCCACCTCAACATTCCATATGTACCACAAATGTCAGATAGGTGTGGGTCCCACCCCTGGGACCGGCTCCTTTCTCAAGAACAGAGCCCCCGAACAGAGTCCTCTCAATTCACTGATCCATCCAGCGATTGACTATTTTTGGAATTTACGTAGCAGTGAATGGGGGGTGACAGCGCTTTCATGGCTGTTCTCCTTCCACTTTAAGGGCCCCGTTCTGGTCATAGGAGCGGATCCTAGAAATGGCACCTATCTGCATTTGTGGCACACCTTCGCGATATTTCATAAAAGTTACGATTGAACAACCCCTTTAAGAGTTTTAAAAGGGTTTTCCCACTAAAAACACGTATTTCCTATGCACGGGATTGGGGGTAAGTGTCTGATCTGATGGCTGGGACCCCCAGGAATAATGAAAAACAGAGGTCCCTTATGAGAATGGAGTGGAGGTTGGCATTAATGATGAAAAATTTGATTTGGCAGCTTCGCCGAACTTCACCAATTCGTTATGAATTACTTTGTCACGAATCACTTTCCATAGTATGGAGCGGGAACAATGATGGGGAATGGTGATCGTGCAAACCGTGTGATTTAACCCCTCAGATGCTGCGTTCAACGCTGATCGTGGCATCTGTGACTCACATTCAGTCTTTTGGGGGTTAATCAGGGGTTAAAAAAAATTATACTCACCTCATCCACTTGCTCACAGAGAGGCTGTCCGCTCCTGCCTTGATTGAAGAAAACGGTGAGCGTGATTACGTCACTGATGATGTCACCGCGTTTGATCGTTGGGGGTCTGACACCCAGGACCCCCACCGATCAGCTCTTTGAGAAGGTCACAGATACATTCATTGGTCACGTGGCCTAGGCCGTAGCTCAGCCCCATTTAAGTGAATGAGGCTGAGCGCAGTACCTATTGTGTAGTGGACTGCCATGGTGCCGCTCCCCTTCACTTCAAAGGTGGCAGCGCTGGGGTTGCTATCTCCATCCACTACACAACGGATCTAACTGTGTCAGTTCTAGCGCCAATTTCCGGAACCAGTGATACTCTGAAACAGCTGATTGGAGTGGGTGCGGGATGCTGGACTCCCGCCGATCAGATATTGATGACCTATCCTAAAGACAAGCCTTCAATATTAAAATTCTGGAATACCTATTTTAGCTGATCTTTAATAAAAATGGCCACCACTGAATTTACCGTCCATCTAATAATAGCGTCCACGTGTTTTCATCCCTGCTTTATTACGTGCGTTGTGTGATTTACAATGCAATGGCATCTGCTTGAGTTTGTAGGGATTTATCATGTGTAATTCCGCGCAGGTTTACAGCAGTCAAGCCCATTCGTGTGGTTAGCGAATATACCGTTTTGATAAATATCCTGTGATGAACATAATCGTAGTGCATCCATTAATCCCATAGGAAATAGGTTTAGCCAGCATACACTAATCAAGACGAAAATCTTCCCCTTGCATTTTATAAGGGAGCTCAACGGCATTTACCACTTCAGAAATTTCCACGCTTACACGGCGTTACCTTTTCAAGAATTTCGCTTTGCCTCTGCCTGCCGCATGACATTTCATTTTTCTAAATATTCATTTTCTTTGTATTGTCAGCACTTTCAGGCCATCTGTTTTTTGCTTGCCGGCTCCGTCTCATGATTCACTGTCAAACTCTCTTATGTCCTACAGTTCCACGCTGCGTGTGCATGACCTTTCCAACCGGATATGGGAAGAGCATGCCAAAATAGGGAAACCCCACTGTCTTCATTATAGAGCGCCCTTATCCTGGAAGCATGCACACCACTGCCAACTATGGAAAGCATCTGTTCATTAAAATACAATCAAGCACAGGCTGTTCTGTTCGCGGTAAGGCTGCTAGGTGTACTCTTCCCTTTGGGCTGCGGTCTCACACCAGAAGTTACGCTGCAGTGCGGCATATCATCGCTTTTTTTTATTTAGCAAAACAGGGAAATGAGCATGTACTATCCAAACCTGGTGATCGAACGACGTTACTATAAGGTACCGAAATAACACCATTCAACCATTAAAGGGGCTCTGCTCTCTCTGCAACTGCCGCATCCTCTCCAGGCAGTGTACAGGCAGTGTAAAAGTCATCAACCCCCCCCGTCCCTGTCAATCAAAGTTGAGAGAATGCGGCAGATGCAGAGAGAGCAGAGCCTCTAGGTGTAATGACAACGCCCTACAAGCTCATTTGCATATATTAAAACATTGTTTTTCTCAGCAATGCAGACACATAGGAACATGGGACCAACACAGATGCCTTCAGCTGCCAAGCGCACATGTAACAGGTCAGCCAGTGTCATAGGTACAAAACTGCTGACAGATGCCCTATAAACGGGTTATCCCATGATTAAAGTAAAAAAATGAAAGTCAGACATTATATTGTGCACCTCACATGGATCCAGAGATCTCCCCATTCATTCCTCCAATTGTTCTGCTAGATTTATTTCAAGCTGGCAGCTCGTGGGCATGTCTATGCTCGGGGATGTGTCCTTTCTCTCCCTGTAACTGTCACAGTTTCTAACAAAATATAGAGCAGGTGGCAGTTGAAGGAGGAAACTGAGCATGTGTGACCACCTTAAAGGAAATCTTTCACCAGGATAATCTCTATTGAGGTAAAGCCATGGCCTAATAGCACTTAGTGCCTTATTTCCAGATGTGCCTTTGTTCCAGCAAAAGATGTTTTTTATCCTCTGAAAATCCAGTTTATTTGGTATGCAAATGAGCCAGTAAGGTGCCCAGAGGGGCGTCACTCTTGCAGAAAGGAGCCCAGACACGCCCCCTGCCCCTCCTATATCACATTCAAGCCATAACTCTGCCCCCCTTTTCCCTGCTCCCAGCACGAGGGCGTGCCTGGGCTCCTTCCTGCAAGAGTGACGCCCCTCTGGGCACCTTACTGGCTCATTTGCATACCAAATAAACTGGATTTTCAGAGGATAAAAAACATCTATTGCTGGAACAAAGGCACATCTGGAAATAAGGCACTAAGTGCTATTAGGCCATGGCTTTACTTTAATAGAGGTTATCCTGGTGACAGATTTCCTTTAATGAGGAAAATAATAACAGCGGTGTGGCGCTATACAGATAGATTTTATTGAATAGCTCAGAGGCTATACTAAATTTTAATACTATGCAGTTACAAAAGAATTCAGATCTAGGTGCTGGTTTGAAAAATGTAGAATCATGCCAGATAGGTCCCACCTCTTTCACCCCCTCTTAACTGGCATTGATGGCTCTTTGGGGGTCCTGTTCTGGAGATAGGAGGGGATCAAAGAGGTGAGACCTGTCTGGCATTGATGGCTATTTGGGGGTCTTGTTCTGGAGATAGGAGGGGGTCAAAGAGGTGGGACCTATCTCCAGAACAAGACCCCCAAAGAGCCATCAATGCCAGATAGGAGGGGGTAAAAGAGCTGGGACCTATCTGGCATTGATGGCTCTTTGGGGGTCTTGTTCTGGAGATAGGAGGGGGTCAAAGAGGTGGGACCTATCTCCAGAACAAGACCCCCAAAGAGCCATCAATGCCAGATAGGAGGGGGTAAAAGAGCTGGGACCTATCTGGCATTGATGGCTCTTTGGGGGTCTTGTTCTGGAGATAGGAGGGGGTCAAAGAGGTGGGACCTATCTCCAGAACGGGACCCCCAAAGAGCCATCAATGCCAGAAAGGTCCCACCTCTTTGAACCCCTCCTATCTGGCATTGATGGCTCTTTAGGGCTCCTGTTCTGGAGATAAGAGGGGGTCAAAGAGGTGGGACCTATCTCCAGAACAGGAGCCCCAAAGAGCCATCAATGCCAGATAGGAGGGGGTCAAAGAGGTGGGACCTATCTTAGATGAGCCAAACCCCCTTTAAGAATTTTCACCTGGAGCTGCATTATTTTTTTTAGTACTAAATAGGGGGTCCCTGGTCCTGGCAGCGATGAGGGCACTGTAACTGAACAGATTAAATTAGACTTAGATCTCTCTTTTCTTTTCTCTCTTTCATAGCCATTTTGGCTTACTGCATTGACACTAAGATAATGTACACGCTGAGATGGCCATTATTCCAGGTTGTAAATCGTATACATTGTGGTTTCTGAAGTCATAAACCGGTAATGGTAAAATAAACCTGCTGGGCTGAGGATCCTACAAATATTGCATCCCAGCTATAAGCGGCTTCCATCTCTGGTCATTTGTTTTACACCAGTGCGTCAAGAGGGAATCTCTGAATAGTTATATAGGGGACATTAAGTTGAAGGGTATTCTGTAGCAGATGGCAAAGACAACAACGTTTTCCATCAAGAGAGGCAGTAAAAAGGCTATTGCCGCCTCATGAGTACCTGGGGAAAACTGAACCTTGTCTTCTACACAGTAATGAACGCATAGGTGCTATTTAAATATAAGTCCTAGCCAAAGGTTTACTTAATGAGCGGGATAAGCGAGGGGGAATACAATGGAAAAAACAGAAATAAAACAAACACAATTTTTATACAGAAATTGCTACATAGCTTACAGTGACAGCCTATATAATCCTGAAGTGTACATTCCAAGCTTACAAAAGAAAAGAGTTACATACTCAGGGGTTGTCAAGATTAAAGGGGTTGTCTGTAATGTGCCATTCCTCTATTATTCCTTCTAGAAATTGTGAATGAATTGCTAGTAGTTTGCAATAAAGGTCAATCTGGGTATTAATGTCAACAGTGGTGATGCTACACGGGTATTGAATTATCGCTGCCAGATTCACCCACAGATTACATTTGATCACTGGGGGTCCAAGCAGCAGAATGTCTAGTATTCATTTTTTCTTTTAATACAAAGTGATGGAGTCAGAGAGAAGGCGGTATCTGAATCTACTGCTGTGCTTCTGTATTGCATTGTGCTGGTTTGGAACTTTTTGGCTTTTGGCTTCTCGTCTCAGGAGGCTGTTGTAATACCCCAGAGTGGTATTACCATTCCTACACCCTGCTATTGTCTTTAATGGGCTAACCATAATGTATTTATTCCACGTCCTCTTACACTGTGCATTCATTGTTCTGCTATGTAACTGTTATTTGTTGTATTTCATGTAATGTGCCTGGTTTACCAGCAAAGAAGTGAACCAGTCCAATTTCCTACCAAGGGAGGTGCTGTCTAGTCTAGAGTTGGAAGGAGAGGAGTATCACCCCGACTCCTTACAGATTTACAGACAGAGTATTGCGAGAAGGGTCAACAGCCAATGGCACCCCACTCCAAAGGTACCAGAACAGCCCTAAAGTCCAGCGACCAGACTAAAGCAGAGTTTAGCATAGCAGGGAGAGAAAGCAGAATAGTCAAGTTTGCCTGCCAGTTTACCCTAAAACCTGCTGGAACCAAGAGAAAGACCAAATATTGTCTGGATGCAAGTTGATTCAAGTAAAGCTGTTGAACTTTCACAAAGTCTGGACTCGAATATTTCTTCACCTCCACCATTACTCTCTCCTTTATTGCTTCGGAGCCTAACCTTGGGGAGCAACGGTATCCAGGTAGGAGCACCGTGACACACAGAAAACTGTTAAACCGCACCACACCACTCTGCATTCTGATAAACCTGGGACGCGATCGGCCCGGGGGGGGGAAGGGATGCTGCACTGTGATTTTTTTGTCTGCGGACTTGTAGCAGATACCAGAGAGACCTTACTCAGTCATCAACTGTAATTAGAAATGAGATCTCGATTTACCATCTTGGGCTGTAAGAATGGCATCAGTAAACATGGTATATGGGTCAGTATGAAGCTTAAAGCATTTCTCATCCAATGCTGAGAACCTCTTTAGTGACTCCAGCAAATGACAGGCAGAAGACGAGACATTAAAGGCAAGAGTGACTTCTTTAATTAAACTGGAATGGAACCTAAATGTTAAAACCTTTGGGCAATGCTGTTAGAAATGTAACTAAATCTGCTTGTCCAAGCCTGTGTAATGGGCAGAAAAGTAATACTATAAAAAGTATCCTAGCATGGCGGCATTTTCTCGCTCACACAGTAATAACATACAATGAGGTAAGTTATGTGAAAATACAGGCGATAATATCTCATGATTTTGGGTTCGGATACCGGTAAGTATCCTATGGTCTATAATAAAGGCTGTCACACAGAGGGGACATTTATCAAACTAGATACTTCAGGTTTTTGGTGTAAAAACGTAGCACGACATGCAGGGGCGCACCACCAATGAGGCCAGGTGAGGCAGTCGCCTCAAGCAGCACCAGGTAGGGGCAAGAGGGGGGCAGCAGAAGGGCAATGAGCGCTGTCATTGTGGCATAGGGGTTAGGTTACGAAATTGGCATGGGGGGCGCCATTTCAGTTATTGCCTCAGGGAGCAGAAAGGCTAGGTGCACCCCTAACAACATGCCAATGGCTACATTTCTGAGACATTTAGGAGACACCCCACTTTTTAATGTAGAAGTCAAGACACACCACTTGAAATGTTGCAGAAAAGTCACATCCTACGCCAGGCAACTCCCCGGTGTATTTTTTATGACTAAGGCATACAGTACAATGCAATTGCACTAAAGTTGAGTGAACACCTAGATGTTCGGGTTCGGGGAGTTCGGCCGAACTTTAAAAAAAAGTTCGGGTTCGGGACCCGAACTTGATCCGAACTTGGACCCGAACCCCATTAAAGTCAATGGGGACCCGAACTTCACTTTATTATTTTCCGTTATAACATGGTTATAACGGAAAATAATAGTATTAGCTTTTTCAGATCTGAGTTTTCACTATCGTGAAAACTCAGATCCGACAGTATATTCTAACACAGAGGTGTTCCCATGGTGATGGGATTGCTTCAAGTTAGAATATACTAAGAACTGTGTACATAACTGCCCCCTGCTGCCTGGCAGCACCTGATCTCTTACAGGGGGCTGTGATCTGCACAATTAACAACCCCCCCATCATTGGTGGCAGCGGTGCGGCAGTTCTGATCGGAGTCCCAGTTTAATCGCTGGGGCTCTGATCGGTTACCATGGCAGCCAGGACTCTACTGCAGTCCTGGCTGCCATGGTTACTTAGCACTTTTAGCAGGATTATACTTACATGCGCTGTCTGTGGCCGGCCGGGCGCTCCTCCTACTGGTAAGTGACAGGTCTGTGCTATAAGCAATGCGCCACACAGACCTTTCACTTACCAGTAGGAGGAGCGCCGGCCGGTCACAGACAGCACATGTAAGTATAATGCTGCTAAAAGTGCTAAGTAACCATGGCAGCCAGGACTGCAGTAGCGTCCTGGCTGCCATGGTAACCGATCGGAGCCCCAGCGATTAAACTGGGACTCCGATCGGAACTGCCGCTCTGCTGCCACCAATGATGGGAGAGGGGGTTGTTAACCAATGATTTTAATTAGGGGGGGGGCCCGCACTAGCCACCAATGATTTTAATAAGGGAGGGGTGGGGGGGCCGCACTGTCCACCAATGATTTTAATACTGGGGAGGGGGGGCCTGGCCCCCTGCTGCCTGGCAGCACCTGTGGGGTTAATTGTGCGGATCACAGCCCCCTGTAAGAGATCAGGTGCTGCCAGGCAGCAGGGGGCCGTTATGTCCACAGTTCTCAGTATATTCTAACTTGAAGCGTCCCCATCACTATGGGAATGCCTCTGTGTTAGAATATACTGTCGGATCTGAGTTTTCACGATCTAACACAAATCCGATGGTATATTCTAACATAGAGGCATTCCCATGGTGATGGGGACGCTTCAAGTTAAAATATACCATCGGATTTGAGAAAACTCTGATCCAATGGTATATTAATATTACCCGAACACCGAACCCGAACTTTTACTGAAATGTTCGGGTTCGGGTGCCGAACACCGTAAAGTTCGGTACGAACCCGAACTTTACAGTTCGGGTTCGCTCAACCCTAAATTGCACCAAATACATGAAAACTGTGCACCATTTAATAAATACATATACAGATTTAAAAGTGACATAAAAACGATTTCAAATCATTAATGTCCACCAGAATCTGTAGAAGTTAAGTAAGACAATTTTTACCTTATTTGCAATTTCTAGTCCTTCGAATGTCAACCATATAAAAATATGACTTCTTATCCATGGTTTCTAAGAGATTGCACATGTTCAATGCATCCTTCAAGGAGGATCTTTTGGCTCTCCAGACATTCCTATTTTAATAAATCATTCTGGAAAATCTTTTTTGATAGAGCTCTGCATTGTGCCATTCCTCTGTTACTACTCCTGGACATTTATAAAACAGGAGTAGTAACTACTTAAATTCCCCTTTTAATAACGATTTTGGAGCATCTTCTCATATAACTTTACTTTGTTTCTTTCCACAGTCATTGCTACTAGAAGTTTATTAATTAATCTGCAACTGGATGTTACTAGTTGGGGGGGGGGGGGGGGGGGTCTCTGCACAGTCTGACATTATCAACCAGTGCTGCCAGTATCAGACTGTGCAGGGACACACACCCAAATGGTAACTCTCAGTTGCAGAGTCAACTTCTAGCAGCAATAACTGAGGGACGGAAAAACTGTTATTTGGAAAGATGTTCCAAAATCATAATTTCATGATTAATAAAATTATGTAGTAAAAAAAGACATGTCAGAAGAGGTAAGAGGTCTTAAATATATTGACAACTGGGAGATACCATTTGGGGGGGGGGGGGTGTCCATACACACTCTGACATTGTCCAATCAGTGCTGACCGTAGGCAACACCCTTTTCACAATGAAAATGTTAACAGTCCAGTTGTCAGTTCATTGGGGGAGGGGGCTGGTAAACAGGAGAACTAGGCATTTCTAACTGATAAAACATATTACAAAGTTTCTTGTGGTCCCTTATATGACTAATTTATGCAACGTTGTGTGATAAGTTAGTGACCATTTAAAGTTTACTACAAAGTTCTGAAAAACCTTTCTTTGTATAATATTGCACATCTTACGATTAAGCTAATCTATAAAAATTAACACCTTCCTGCAAATAAGCATATCGTTATACCCTAATAAGATGTAATGGTAAATCCAGTGCACAACACAGGCACAGCTTGGGTGCCAGCTGTAGTATACCATTGGCATGTCTGGGATTGGAGTTACATCTGATACTGATCCTCTATGCCTTTAGATGCCCTGGCAGTGGCGTAACTACCGGGGAAGCAGCTGCTTCGGGGCCCGGGCTGCCAAGGGGGCCCGGCGTCCCGGCAGCGTGTGTGACAGTTTATTTTCAAGTTCGTTAAATATTGATGTCTTACTGTTCAGGGCCCCTTCACAGCAGCTGACCAGGCCCCCTCGCTAATGTGATCTAATCTTACTGTCTCCTAAAGTCTTCTGATGTGTCTGGGATTCGAACCCACAACCTCCAAAGTCTGAGTGTATCAGAGGCAAAGCATTTACCCTCACAACCATAAAGGCTGCATTACAACTGATTGAAAAAAAAATGAGACTTCTACTGTTATAGCTGGCTAAGTGTACATCTATACACATGACAGCTGCCCCAACACACCCAGCACTGCTATATCTCTATATGACAGCTGTCCCAGCTGTTACTGCCATGGGGGGAGAGGGGGGGCACTTGATACTGGCACATGGGGGGGAGAGGCACCTGATACTGGCACATGGGGGGGGAGAGGGGTTGGCACCTGATACTGGCACCTGGGGGGAGGGGAGGTTGGCACCTGATACTGGCACATGGGGGGGGGGAGAGGCACCTGATACTGGCACATGGGGGAGGCACCTGATACTGGCACATGGGGGGGGAGAGGGGTTGGCACCTGATACTGGAGGTTGAGGGGGGAGAGGGGTTGGCACCTGGGGGGGAGGGGGGTTGGCACCTGATACTGGCACATGGGGGGGAGGCACCTGATACTTGCACATGGGGGAGGCACCTGATACTGGCACATGGGGGGGGGAGAGAGGCACCTGATACTGGCACATGGGGGGGGAGAGGGGTTGGCACCTGATACTGGCACCTGGGGGGGGGGAGGGGGGGTTGGCACCTGATTCTGGCACATGGGGGGGGAGAGGCACCTGATACTGGCACATGGGGGGAGGCACCTGATACTGGCACATGGGGGGGGGGAGAGGGGTTGGCACCTGATACTGGCACCTGGGGGGGGGTTGGCACCTGATACTGGCACATGGGGGGAGACACCTGATACTGGCACCTGGGGGGAGGGGGGTTGGCACCTGATACTGGCACATGGGGGGGAGAGAGGCACCTGATACTGGCACATGGGGGGGAGAGGGGTTGGCACCTGATACTGGCACCTGATACTGGCCCCCTGGGGGGGAGGGGGGGGGGGTTGGCACCTGATACTGACACATGAGGGGGGGGAGAGAGTCACTTGATACTGGCACTTTTTTTTTCGTTACCATTGTGCAACAAGACAGCTTACAAACTTGTTTTGCTAGAGTCTATGAATAGCCTCCATTCATCGGGAACATGTAACTCCTTCATAAGACCATTTACATCAGTACAGAAACTGACATCGCTTTCC
The DNA here is from genome assembly GCF_905171765.1 of Bufo bufo. Lineage (NCBI taxonomy): Eukaryota > Metazoa > Chordata > Amphibia > Anura > Bufonidae > Bufo > Bufo bufo. The sequence continues at coordinate 196,308,434 of NC_053395.1, read as the reverse complement.
ATTGCATAGTATGCAGCTAACTTGGTGTGTCGATGACGAAAGTGTGAAGTTGTGGTGCCTCGTTGTAGCAAATTCCATTCCTGAAGTCTAGAAGCTAGCAGTTCTGACTTTTCTTTAGATAATGACAGATCTCTTACCAGATCATCTAAATCTAATTGGCTCAGCAAGTGCGGCTGACCCTCCAGTTGTTCTGGATCGGGAAATACATTGTGACAATCAACATCTTCTTCTTCATCAGGATCAGAACCGTCTGTTCCAATTGCTGTTCCTGCTCTGGGAGGGGCAGGCACTGGATTCTATACATCGTGTGGTACTGGTTTAAGAGCAGACTCATGGTCAGGATACACAATTTGTGACTTATTTCTCTTTGAATATCTGGTGATTTTAGTCATGCAAAAGTAACAGTCTGAATGGTGATTTTTCTGCTTACGCCAAACCATAGGCACTGCAAAAGCCATGCCTTTCCTTTTACCATTCAACCACTGCATTAGCCCAGAGTAACACACAGTGCAACAAACATGAGGTGCCCAGCTTTTATCTTGATCTCCAATTTTACAGTCAAAGTAATACTTTTAAGCAAGACGCACTCGCTTTGTCAGATTCTTGCGCTGATCATAAGTAGTGTGTTTGCCACATATGTAGCAGAAATTGTCTGGATCATTAACACATTTGCGTTTATCCATCTAAAGTTTCATAACTGATAGCACTATAACAGATCACTTTATCAAAATCTGTCCAGCTTGCCTTATATACTTACTGCTGACATCAGCCTGAGTGCTTTCGAACAGATCTGGACATGTCCATTGGATTATCTCCAGTATAATGCATTAATATTATAACTGAATAGGCTTTGCATGTATAACTTAAAATCTAGATGTGTCAGGCAAATTCCAAGTTCATATTTGGAATCAGCGCGCTCATTTTTGTATAAATCAGATGTTTTTCTCTCAGTAGCAAAATCATTGTTGCGCGGTAAATGGTACACAATATGACAAGTCAATTTATCTAAATATAATGGCTTTTATTTGATCAGGGAATTCCTTCATGACTTATAATATTCTTCTAATTTACAGTAGGTAACTAATCTGATGCACGGTCAATGAGTATTAATATTATAATGTACTGTCTGTGTATCAGTAGTCTATCTAAATCGCCAGAAATGTGGTGTGTGCCAAGAAACGCGTGCCAAAAAAAATAATAATCAATGTTCCTGTATAATATTTGTGTTTCCTTCCATAGGCAAATGTTGACTCGTGTTGATATGTGCTCCCCCATGAGTCATTTCTCCAGGTCCCTTTGCATTTGTGACATTACAAGCTGTTGGGCACATTAAAATATTCCATCTGCAGCATCATTTATTTATCCAGTAACAGGGAGGACATGTTAACACATCATCTGTAAAATCTTGTTGTTATAGCAATGCTCACCCAATGCAAATAGAGCTGCGAGTAAGTTGTGCAATTTGCTGCTGCTGCAAAATGGCCTTTATATATTGTTGGCATAATGCATTTCACACAGCGGGAATAAGTAAATGCATAATTGCATATTAAATACCAAATTAATGCAGATTCTAGTATACATTATGCAACTATTTAAAAATGCTGCTCACAATGATTTAAAGGGAACCTGTCATGTGGATATTTGATTATAATCTAACTAATTATATACAATCATTAACTACTAAAAAGTGTTCTAGACGTATTCACTTACTGGTGTGACAGATGGTTACCTCATAATATACACACAAAGATGCCACATGCCGTATGCTAATGAGCTGATTTGAGTCCAGCGTGATGTCAGTGAGTCCAGCGTTTTTTTAATTCAGAGCTATAGCCACTCCCCTGCCTACCTGCTGCTGATTCATATGGAAAATAACTGTCAATCAGCAGCAGGTAGGCGGGGAGAGTCAGGAGCTCATGAATATTCAGGACTCATCATTATCAGCTGGAGCTTTTAAATACAAGATGTTGGCAGATTGACTGGGTCAATTAAAGAAAGTGACCCAGCATTTTGCTAAGAGAATCAGTCACTTATTTATGTTGCCCTTAGTTAGGACACCATAAAACTGGTGACAGGTTCTCTTTAAAGGTTGTATCCTCAGAATGAATGGCACCATATAATACATTTTTCCCGCAGTGAATGCCTCAGGGAAATCTCTGGCTGGGTACCCCGTTATGGGCAGAAATAAATAGGTTTCAGCTTTACAGATACATTCAGTCTGGAAAGCTGTGGTTGTTTGAGATTAAAGACTTCCAAAACATGATCAACAACATTTTGATTGGAATGCCCCTTTTAAAACCCAGCAGGTCCTGCAACCCCATTTTAACTACATCTAACAGGTGTGCTGTCCCAACTAATGGTTTCTCAAACTAGAATTCATTATTGGATTCTGTTACTAGAAGGACCCGGCTTGGCACGGATATATTTCATCTATTTCATTTAATGTTTGTGTGTGTTGTTAAAAGTTATTGACAGTATCCCCCATAACAGTGACCTCTACAGCAACCCGCCCCTTTAACAGTGAACTCCACAGTCCCCCACTCATTAACACTGCCCCCCCCCCCCCACAGTGCCCCGTCACTTTAAAATGGGACCTCCACAGCAGCCCATCCCCTTAACTTTGACCTTCACAGCAGCCTGCCCCTTTAACAGTGAGTTTCACAGCACCCTCTGCTGTGGAGCACCAATGTCGCGAGACACATGTAGCGATGTAGTTGTATCCTATGTGTCGTGCGACTTATTGTCGTCGGGTAGCCCTAGCCTAAACCTAACCTACAGCAATGAAGAAAAATGGCTGGGTTGTTATGGAAACCTGAAGTACAACTGTGTGTATGTGGAGACTAAGGGCCTGCGAGCTTCTATTGGCTGATAAGGGACATGTGACTGTGTATATGGCAGTTGGGATATAAAAAGAAAAACTTGCAGGCTTGTATTGGCTAATGCAAGTCATTTTATGGGAATATATCAGGAACGGTATGTCCTAGAGAGCCAGTCTAAAACCTTCCCGGACACTTGATAAACCTGTGTTCCAAATTTGGTGAAGATCGGTCCAGTCGTTTGGTCGCGCAAAAAGAACAGATAGACAGATGTTGGGACAGACAGAAACTCATTGTATACCAGCATGTTACCTCCACTGTATTCTTTCCCAGATAGTAAGTGTTATGTGTACCAAGTTTAGTAGAAATTGATCGATGAGTTTTTAAGTTACAGAGCAATATGTGTGTAGCAAAAACAGTTGGAGCATACAAACTCCATGCAGCTGCTGTGTAGGGGCGTATGACCCCAACAAGATTTCTTTCCAGGTAGCAAGGGATGTGTATACCAAGTTTCGTTGAAATCGATGGTTGCGTTTTTGAGTGATCGCGGAACATACATACATACAGTGCCTTGCAAAAGTATTCACCCCCTTGACTTTTTTCGTATTTTGCTACATTACAGCCTTAAGTTCAATGTTTTGTTAATCTGAATTTTATGTAATGGATCAGAACACAATAGTCTAAGTTGGTGAAGTGAAATGAAAACAATATATAAATTAAACTATTGTTTAGAAATAGAAAACAGAAAATTGGCATGTGCGTATGTATTCACCCCCTTTGTTAGGAAGCCCATAAAAAGCTCTGGTGCAATCAATTGCCTTCAGAAGTCGCAAAATTTGTGAAATGATGTTCATCTGTGTGCAATCTAAGTGTCACATGATCTGTCATTACATATACAGTACACACCTTTTTTGAAAGGCCCAGAGGCTGCAACACCTAAGCAAGAGGCATCACTAACCAAACACTGCCATGAAGACCAAGGAACTCTCCAAACAAGTAAGGGACAATGTTGTTGAGAAGTATAAATCTGGATTTGGTTATAACAAAATATCCAAATCTTTCATATCTCAAATCTATCATCCAAATGGAAAGAACATGGCACAACAGCTAACCTGCCAAGAGACGGCCGCCCACCAAAACTCTTGGACCGGGCAAAGAGGGCATTAATAAGAGAGGCAGCACAGAGACCTAAGGTAACCCTGGAGGAGCTGCAGAGTTCCACAGCAGAGACTGGAGTATTTGTACATAGGACGACAATAAGCCGTACGCTCGATAGAGTTGGGCTTTATGGCAGAGTGGCCAGAAGAAAGCCAATACTTTCAGCTAAAAACAAGGCACGTTGTGAGTTTGCGAAAAGGCATGTGGGAGACTCACAAAATGTATGGAGGAAGGTGCTCTGGTCTGATGAGACTAAAACGCTATGCTGGCTCAAACCCAACACATCACATCACCCAAAGAACACCATCCCCACAGTGAGACATGGTGGTGGCAACATCATGCTGTGGGGATGTTTTTCAGCAGCCGGGACTGGGAAACTGGTCAGAGTTGAGGGAAAGATGGGTGGTGCTAAATACAGGGATATTCTTGAGCAAAACCTGTCCCACTCTGTGCGTGATTTGAGGCTAGGACGGAGGTTCACCTTCCAGCAGGACAATGACCCCAAACACACTGCTAAAGCAACACTTGAGAGGTTCAAGGGGAAACATATAAATGTGTTGAATGGCCTAGTCAAAGCCCAGATCTCAATCCAATAGAAAATCTGTGGTCAGACTTAAAGATCGCTGTTCACAAGTGCAAACCATCCAACTTGAAGGAGCTGGAGTAGTCTTGCAAGGAGGAATGGGCAAAAATCCCAGTGGTAAGATGTGGCAAGCTCATAGAGACTTATCGCGGCTTTCAGCTGTGATTGCCGCAAAAGGTGGCTCTACAAAGTATGGACTTTAGGGGGGTAAATAGTTCTGCACATTGACTTTTTCTGTTATTTTTTCCTATTTGTTGTTTGCTTCACAATAAAAATTAAAAAAACATTAAAGTTGTGAGCATGTTCTGTAAAGTAAATGATGCAAATCCTCAAACAATTCATGTTAATTCCAGGTTGTGAGGCATCAAAATCCCCAAAAAAGTCAAGGGGGGTGAATATTTTGCAAGGCACTGTACATACATACACACACACATATATATGTCCTTCTTTATATATATATATATATATATATATATATATATATATATATATATATATATATATATAAAATAGATAGAAAATAGCTGTTATCCACTATACTTAGTGTACTTTGCTGCCATCTAGTGGTCGTTGTTATATTTGATTTTATGAAGTTATATATGGTTGTATTTCATTATGTCATTCATGTTGTAACTCCTCCTCGTCTGTGAGCTCACATTCTGTGTCCTTCAATCTTTTCCTGTTTGTCAGACATACATCACAGAGCTGGAGAAAGGATCTTCTTTTCACCTCTATCATCATTTCCCTCTACTTGAATTCTACAGGCAACTGGTGTTGCTAAGAGAATGATTATAGCGAGTTTACTATCTTCCATTGCTTGTACTAGAGATTGCTACTCACACTCATCACAGACTTCTCTCATGTATATCAGTGATAGAATAAAACGCTTGTGGAAGAAAGTCTGCAATATAAGTACCATTCTAAAGGTAGATCGGCCTCTTTGGAACCCAGTTATCTGGTGCTCTCTTTCTGAAAATTCTGCAATGTCACATCTGTGGCGAAAATAACCTCGCCACTGGGTTTTGGAGGGGCCTGTTTGCCAGCCTCTTGAATTATGGCCCATATACTATCTTTGAAGGTGAAGATAGACCGGCTGCACAGTCTAAATCTGTGGAACTGTTTTGGACAGGAAAGCCATGCTTGTGGTCGGTCAAATGTGACTCATGGAATTCGGGAACCCCTGCTCGGATCTGGGTGATTTTTGGATATTTTGTTCTCCCAGATCAGAGCTATACATTGATGTATAATATATGGGGATATGTAGGGTTTTGAGGTGTTTTCTGTGTTTTGGGACAAATGTTTGTTTTCTGCCTGTGAGTGATTAAGTTAATTGTATCACAGGCAGAGCCCATTGTATTTTGTTAATTGTGTCATAGGCAATGCCCATTGTATTTGTTGATTGCGTCACAGACAATGCCCATTGTATTTTTATAATTGTATCACAGGCAGAGGCGGGATTGTGTACAATTGCTGGGAGTATTTCTATACTGTAAATGCATGTGATTGGCTAATGTAAAAACTGTCTCAGTCTTCCACAAGGTCCCCAGGAGGAGTGTCCCTTGCTGGAAGACCTGTATAAAAGGCTGACATGTAGCCCCATTAAAGAGAGTTCCTGTTTTACCCTCAACATCAAGCCTCGTCTCATGTGTGGGGGAAAAGGCTGCATCTACACTAGGGATTGCTATATGCTATATACTCCCCTGGCTATAATCACTGAGCTCTTTTAAGAGCTTGTTCCTGCATCGTTCGCTGAAGGAAGAGAGGTTCACCCACTGGAGCCTTGTCGTAGGTCCAGGGTGGGTAGGAAGTGGCGAGACCCAAACCAAGCTGCGGCGGTTCGTGGGGTCGGCAGTGCTTACGGTGTCGAGCGGAGTGCTTGGAGCCCTCGGGAAGCACTAGGAGCATCCATTAACGGAGGTACCCAGTCGGGGTGCCAGGAGATCTGTTACAACATCCTTTACCAGGTTTCTGGTGTACTCAGCAGATGGTAACATCCCTTCTGCTGTGTATGGAGCCATAACTATTCCTCAGCCTGGTGCATGCACAGATTATGTGGATTCAGGAGTTTGTGCATGTACCAGCGAGTTTGTGCACATACCAGCAATTGTAAGACTATCACAAGCTTTCCTGTATAGGCAGCTCAGCTCCTATTAAGTTGATTGGGAGCTTAACTGCAGTACCCTGGAAAAGGCAATACATAATCTACAGAGATGTCTGCCTCCAGTTCCACACACTGTATAGTCTCCACTGCCGCAGAAAACTGAAACAGCCGATCAGTGGGGGTACCGGGTGCTGGATTTATATTTAGGAGGGGTAGCTATCCCAGGGGTAGCTTAGGAGCTTAATATTTATACATGAAAGGGTTTTTCCAGGACCAGGAGGAACCCTTTTCATATTGTCAGGTAGGATGCAGGGGTTTAAAAGAAAAAAGAGACTCACATGTCCCTGGCACTCTGATTCCAGGACTGAGCTCCCGCCTCCTCCACTTCCGGTAGATTGGAAGTATATTGTGTCTGTTTCCACGCATTTCGCTGCTGCTGGCCAATAAACTGCCTCAGTGGTGGCATTTGCAGTCACAGCACCTGATCACTGCTATCAGCGGGGTCATTGATTGTCTGGCAGCAGTGATGTGAGCGTAAATGGCATGTCACACTTCCAGTTCAGCAGGGGAGGTAAGTGGAGGAGAAAGCAGTTTTATGAACCCCTGTCTGGCCATATGAAAAAGGGTTCCCGGTCTAGGAAAATCTTTTTAAGTTTAGTAATAAAAAGGTATACAGTAAACTCCTAAGCTCCCCCTAGTGACCACCATAATGTTATAATTTAAAGGGGTTTTCTAAAGACCCTGTATAAGACTACCCAATATGACCATTTAGGCCAGTGATGTCTACAACAGTCACATTGCAATGCAGGAAACAATTTTTAAATTTAGATAATTCTCAGTTGTGATCAACAGTTTTTTTTTTTTTGTTTTTGTTTTTTTATCCTGAAAAGCCACTTTAAATGTATGAAGGGGATGTGTAGCTTTGATATAAGGACATATTATGTAATTTAAATGAGCTCATGCTTGGGGGACACTTTCTGAAACTTGTGTGCAACAGACTATTAGGTCCTACAGAAGGTGGCCACGCTATTACAATGTATAGCAGAATTTTTCAAGGGTCATGCGACCAAAGCGTGGCTTGAATCACCTACTGACTAATTTTTTATTTGTGTACATAAAACTTATATCTTTATTATTTCACTTTAAAAGTTAAACTCTAAATTTGTGATTAAAACTCCTCAGAATGAGCGGTGAGACTGTTGAATATATTTATATACCTCTACTCAGTATATACCACTGGATGAAAGGGCTGCCTGATAACTTTCTCAGGGTTTACCCAAACTCCAAAATCTTCACAGCAACTTTTATATTTAGTTGCTTGTGTGTCTCTGCTATGAGAGCTCACTACGCTCTATCTGATTCTAAAAATTATGCTCCCGCTTCCCTACATGTTTCGCCGAACCTTCGGCGTCCTCAGGGGATATGCAGGTTTGCAATGGAGGGGGCGGTCCCTAGGTTTTATGGGTTCGGTTCATGAAGGTCGGATGGCCTCGGCCAATCCGAGCTGTACTTTTAATGATTGGCATGGCTTGATACCAGTTATCCACGTCACCACCCCCTGATTTAGCATGATTCTCACTGCATTTGCAGTGTACACCAAAAGTATACTTTGGTAGGATCTACTTTTCCAATGGAGGCCTCCGTCGGGTGAATGGGGCTTATGGATATGGTTGACATATGGGCTGGACCATTTTCCGCTATGGTATGAACATAATCTTATAATCTTAGATAGTTTGTCCGAAACAGTAGTAGATTCTGGGAACTACTGTCCATCAAAAAAGTGGAAAAATATGAGTTTTAATTCTTTCAAACATTAATTAATGACAACATACATCAGATCTATTTAGGCTTTTGCCTCATGTATTGAATCCCATTCTAATGGCTCATATGTAATGAATGAATATGTTTGAAATAGAAGTGTAGCTGCACTACAAAGAGCAAGTGCCCTAGGTGTGGAGAGCACCACAATAAACCACTTTTACCACTTTTGGACAGGGTGTCTAGAAACCAGGCTTAGATGACTGCAGTACCCCGGAAAACCTAGTAGCACCTCTGCCTTGAAAACAACACATTGAACATCTAAGTGTTGCTTGTTATAACTTATATATAACTTTTCATATTAGGAACGGTTTATGTCTGTAGTGCTACGTAAAATGATGAGTTGCACTAAATGCCAAACTCAGCTCTACTATATCTGTACAGTATACCATAATATAAATGGGCCCTATTCATCTATATGTAAAGAATGCAGTGTGGCCAGGGTAACAATAAGGTATACAGCACAGGACTCCACCTGACAAATCTACAAGTAAGGGCTCATGCACATGACTGTTGTTGGCCGTGCCTGTATTGTGGCCTACAAACAGTGGGTCCGGCCGTTTGTGCACCACAACATGGATGCGGACCCATTCACTTGAATGGGTCCGCAATCCGGAAGGTATGGAACGTAGGCATGGAATCCCACGGAAGCGATACGGAGCACTTCCGTGGGTTTCCTGTCCGTGCCTCCGCACTGCAAAAAGATGGAACGTGTTCTATTTTTTTGATGTGTGGACGGATCATGGACCCATTCAAGTTTAATGGGTCTGCATCTATCTGCGCCAGCCACACGGACAGTGCCCGTGCATTGGGGACCGCACATTGCGGGCTGACCGCGCGTTCGTGTCCATGAGCCCTAAGGATGACTTATTCAACCAAAGAAGATCGGTAGTATAGTAATTATAGTGACTAAGGATATTACACAATTTGGGCTCAAATTACTAATGGCTATTTCCGATAGCCATACAATACAAAGCCATTTATATAATATAATACAATAGAAACCCATGAATTCAAACCTGTTTCTATGTTACTTTGTTGCATTTGCTGTAAACATGGAGGCAAAACAAAGAAAATATACAAATACAGTTTAATCAAACCTCTGGAGACACACAAAACATCTTTACTGAGTTATCTTCTTCCAGGAACTCTTAAGGGAACGCATTTACATTACATTTTACTGCTGAAGCCTAGAAAAAGTTTCCTTCTTATGGTTAGAATACAGCAACAGTCACAAATTTCCCATATATTTTATTAAAATGATATGCTCTGGACAAGTTCTAATTACTGTACAAATCATGAAATTGCTGAAGAAGGAGCCATACTGAACAGTCATATAAAAAGAATCGAATGGAAAACGCGGCCAAAATGGGCGCAATTGAATTGTTCTCTAGAATGGTCTTCATTACGCAGCATAAAATGACAGCAGTAAGATACAGTTATACTAATCTCAGAAAATACTTACCATGTGCAACATTTAATGAGATGAAGCAAAGACATGGGATAATACCTAATTAAATGAGGACCTTTTTCAGCGAGCAACCAGCAATCTAATGAAATTTAACTCTTGAGATGTTTTAATGGTAAAACCCAATCTGGAATACAATATTTTTTTTATATTGGGAAAAGGTTTTTAAAGTAAAAATCCTTGATGGCATCTGGTTATGGAATACAAATAAGGATGTCCTGCTAAAGTTAAAAAATCATCAGGAAATTTAAATTATTCTGCCCTCCTCTTTGGTAAAGTTTGAAAATGCTACTGCCATTTTAAGAAGGCTGGGTGATAATCAACATTGCCACCATAATAACTTTATCAGGAGTTGGCATAGAGCTAAACCGGTCTAGTAGAGGAAATTTGCCAATACATGTCTCCGTAAGGATGTAGGTTTTGGTTATTTTTGGCCATACACATTAGAATAATTGTTAATTTACTCATTCTGCGGTCCGGACCTGCTACCAGCAATTTTCATTTGGGTGAGCCCAAATACCGGGCCTGCTATGTTCATCCATGTAGGCTGCGGTCTACTTCCTGGCAAAGTCTCCCATCCTGTACCCATAGGGCGCACTCCCTGAGACTCTTAAAAAAACAGCGCATGCACCCTAATCCTCTCCAGCAAATGGCTGGCAAACTTAAGTATTTTCAACCTTCCCCAGTTGGAGGGTGCCTGACCAATAAGTCTCTTAGCTTCCTACGTTCCTTCTAGGTGTGCTGTATCTTGCTGACTGGCCATGTACAACCTCTGCCCATTTACTCGTATTTGATTCTGACCTGACCTGAGCCTGTTACCCAAATTGATCCTATAGTGCCTGCCCTGACCTAGGACCTGATACTATATTACGCGCACTCCTAATATGAGGGTGCCTGAGCAATAAGTATTTTAGATTGCTAAATTCCTAGTAGGTGTGCTGTATCCTGCTGTCTGCCCGTTTAACCATATTTGATCCTTTGCTTCCTGACCTGTGCCTGTTACCTGAATTGATCCTATACTGCCTGCCCTGACCATACTGCACACACTTCGCCAGCCCTGATCTTAGCCTGTCCCTGATTACAATTCCTCCTGACCCCTCAGTGCCCTGCACTGGTGTCTCTGAACCCTGTGCATACGTTGTTAACACACAGTTACTACTCCAGGAGGTAGGGGCCTGAGGCTTCTCCTGCACCAAAGTCCAGATCCCTGTATAGGGGTTAACGTTTGAATACCATGAAACTGCCAGGATAAAGCCCTTTAGTTAGCCCAAAGCCAAATCAGTGGTTTCTACACCCCGTGCTGCAATAAACGTGATCCAAACCCGGTAATTTTGGCATGACCAGCTGGCCATCTTATGAGTATGGGTGTGTCCTGACTTTTCCACGACAGCAGATGTTAGGTGAAAGAAGGGTTAGGCATGTTGGATTTCAACAAGTCCTCTATTTTATCCTAAAGGGATATAAGCCAAAGACAGAGATGTCTTACAGAAGCTCATTCTCCTCTCCCAAATGAAAACCCATGCACACTCACTATGGAAGAAATAGCTTTTGGGCAAAGGAGCATTTTCCCAACAACTATCTAAGGCCATATTTACAGTGTTGGCAAACTAAGGATGTCTGGGTAAGAAACAGCACAAGTCATCAATAGCAACACAGATAACTCTTATCTAATATTATGTACACACTGTCAAGTCAAATTAATTAGAAGGATGGAAATAGACAATTGAATAACCTTTGCCATTCTACTGCATTTGTAGTGGGAACTGGGCATCATTTATGCAGGCCTATAAAAAAGGAACTGAAAAATCTGGTCTTGTACCAAGCCGTCCAGCTGAACAGAGAGATGTCGGCTTTTTTCTAACCTTATCAGATATCAGGTGCAGATTTATGAACAGAAAGTTGCAAAGTTCTCCCTAACTGGTACACGTTGCCAAGAACTGCTGACGAAAGTGAAGCTCCTTTACAGGATAGAGACAAGACTCTCACTGGCACCACTGTCACACGCAGTTTTTTTTTGCCAGAAACATGATAAGAACTGTCCAACTGCTCCACTTATCAAGCCATAGAATAAATAAGGAGAAAATTGTACTGCTGGAGTCTTCCACTTCCTTTAAGAAGCAAACTGTTTTGGACATATAGTGATGGCTCAGAAGTAATACTTCAGCAGTGTGATTTGCTCCATTGCAGCTCAATTTCATCCATAAATTTTTAACCATTTCAATGTCAGCAGAGGCTGATCACTAGTCTCTCCTGTGTGGAGGACTTCCAGTGAACTACAAGATTACATAATTATTTCTAAAATCTGTTCTGGTAGCTCTCAGGTAACTCCCCACCCGCCCAAAACCCCCTGCTTGTTCCTCTATATTTCCGTCTAGAGCTGAGGAATATATAATTTCTGCACTATCAGACCAGAGGAGCGGTGATATGATTGACGAGCCCATACAGTGATTAGAGGCAAAATTATAAAACTCCCCTGACTCACAAAGTATATACTTTGAGTGCTGTATGTAAAATCTCCAGTGTATTTTCTCACTGCTCTGCCTCCTGCTTGTACTAGCTGATCAAGAACCCTATCACATGCAGGATGCAGGGAAGACAGGCTGAAGCAGTATCACATCATTTCACCTGCTGCAAGGACCCAGAGCAGAGCCAGTGTAGTATGTGAAGATACTCTGACCTTCTGCCTATGAGAAACCAGAGGCATCATGAGAAGTGTAGGCTGCATTAGGGGAACCACATCAGAGAGGCAAGAAGGAATCAAGACAGAAGAAAACCCGTAAAGGGCACATAAACTCAAACAGGTATACACATGGCACACACAAGAGCATCTACATTATCCTTCAATGATAATTTAAAATGGAATTTTCCTTTAAGTGACCCTAATCACGAGCTGTAGATGAAGACTTTGGCACAGAGTTCTGTTTTCACATATGCTGTATTGATCTGTTGCTCTAGCTGATTTCTTCACAAGTAAATAGATTTAAATGGGTCAAATGACCTGCAATGTTCTCATGGTATAGAACGACAGACCAACAGTTTGATGGATATTGAACAGGAAGCAGTTGAATAAGTTGACCTTTTTGTACTTTAACCCCTTCAGGACCCTGCCATTTTTCACCTTAGGGACTGGGCTATTTTTTGGCAAATATGACGTGTGTCACTTTATGTGGTGATAACTTTAAAATGCTTTTACTTATCCAAGCCATTCTGAGAATATTTTCTCATCACATATTGTACATCATGACAGTGGTAAATTTGAGTCAAAATATTTCATTTTTATTTATAAAAAAATACAAAATTTACAAAAAATTTGGAAAAATTAGCAATTTTCATAATTTCAATTTCTCTGCTTTTAAAACAGATAGTGATACCTCCTAAAATAGTTATTACTTTACATTTCCCATATGTCTACTTCATGTTTAGATTATTTTGTAAATTACATTTTCTTTTTTTGGGACATTAGAAGGCTTAGAAGTTTAGAAGCAAATCCAAAACCCAATTTTTAAGGACCAGTTCAGGTCTGAAGTCACTTTGTGGGGCTTACATAATAGAAACCACCCATAAATGGCCTAATTTTAGAAACTACACCTCTCAAGTCATTCGAAACTGATTTTACAAACTTTGTTAACCCTTTAGGTGTTCCACAAGAATTAAAGGAAAATGTAGATGAAATTTCAGAATTTAACTTTTTTTGGCAGATTTTCCATTTTAATCCATTTTTTCCAGTAACAAAGCAAGGGTTAACAGCCAAACAAAACTCAATGCTTATCACCCTCATTCTCTAGTTTACAGAAACACCCCATATGTGGTCGTAAACTGCTGTACGGGCACACGGCAGGGCGCAGAAGGAAAGGAACGCCATATGTTTTTTGGAAAGCAGCCCCCCTGATGCACCCCTAGAGTAGAAACTCCAAAAAAGTGACCCCATTTTGGAAATTATGGGATAAGGTGGCAGTTTTGTTGGTACTATTTTAGGGTACATATGACTTTGGTTGCTCTACATCATGTTTTAGTGTCTCCATATTCTGAGAGCCATAGTTTTTTTTTTTTTTGGCCGATTGCCTTAGGTAGGGTCTCATTTTTTTTGTTGGAAGAGATGTCAGTTTGATTGGTACCATTTTGGGGTGTGTATGACTTTTTGATCACTTGGTATTACACTTTTTTGTGACGAAGATGACATTTTTGGCACAGTTTTTTTTTTTTTACGGCGTTCACCTAAGGGGATAGCTCATGTGATAGTTTTATAAAGCAGTTGATTACAGATGCCTTAATACCTAATATGTCTATATTTAACAAAAAAATCATGTTTTAGTGTCTCCATTTTCAGAAAGTCATTTTTTTAATCTTTTGGGCGATTGTCTTAGGTAGGGTATCATTTTTTGCGAGAAGAGATGACGGTTTGATTGGTACTATTTTGGGGTACATATGTCCTTTTGATCGCTTGGAATTACACTTTTTGTGATATAAGGTGACAAAAAATGGCATTCTTTGCTACGTTTTTATTTTTACTTTTTTACGGTGTTCACCTAAGGTGGTAGATTATGTGACATTTTTATAGAGCACGTCGTTACGGATGCGGCGATACCTAATATGTCTGTTTATTTATTTATTTTAAACACTATTTTATGGTGAGGGAGGCTTTTCTTTTATTTGAAACTTTCATTTTTTTATTATAAAAAAAACATTTTTTTTCACTTTTTTTACTTTTTATATTTGTTCCACTGTGGGACTTCACGTATTCAGGGTTTGATCCCTGCTTCAATTCAGTACAATACATTCTGTATTGTACTGAATTAAACAGTAAGACGCTGACAGTTGCCTAGGAGACTCAGCCCTCAGGCTCAGTTGCCTAGGAGACCCAGCCCTCAGGCCATTGCAACCATCGGCCTCCTGTCAGCTTGGGGCGCCAATGGAGTCAGTGGGAGCCCCCTCCCTCTGTAAACCCCGCACATGCGCGGTCAGCGCTGACCGCGGCATGTGAAAGGGGTATTCCGTCGGCATCACCGCATAGATCGATGCCTGTGGATGCTGCGGATCGGGCGGGTGCAAAAGCTCGCATCAAGTACATGTACGTGATAATGCGTGAAGGGGTTAACATTGCATTTAGTTTTTATTACTTTTGCACAATAAAAGCCTTTTTTGGATCACCACATGTCAAGAGCCATAACTATGTCTCTCTCTGTGTGGTTGTTTTACGGTTTGATTTTTGTGAGACAAGTTGTAGTTTTCACAGACACCATTTTGGGGCACATCCAACGTATTACTTTTAGGAGTTTTTCAACACTCATGATACTTTTCCACGAAGAGCTCACAATGGCAGAAAACAGCAAAAATAAGCAAGAGTTAACCACCATTCCTCCACTGTTCCTGCGCTGACTACCCCTTGGTGTTGTTGACTAGCCTCTGGTGTCTTTGCAACAGAGTTGTAAACAGAAGGCTATGTCCACTGTGCAATTGCATGAGTGCGTAGTGGAGCCTTCTGCTTCTGATATATCGTTTTCAGTGCAAGCAATTGCCTGAAACAGCTGATTGATGGAGATGCTGGGTACTTGCATAAAATGAATGTCTGGTCTTCAACACCATTGTTTTTAAACTGGTCCATGATGCTGCATTTATGATACTCCGGTGGTACAGTGCAATTACAACTGCTCTGTTGTTCACTTGAGCATATGAAAAATATTGGAAACCCATCAGATCATATTACAATGATCTAAAATGTAATATTAAAAATGATTATAAAACACAGATTACTAAACCAACAGTAAGAATATGATCAAGAGATTGCTACATACATACTGAGAGAAGTAAGCCTCAATGTCTCAATACACATCAGAGTATGAACTAGCAGAAATCTGGTGGGAGCAGCCAACAATCTAATGTGCATAGAGAGTTCCCAGCTCCACCCTGACAGATGTTGTTGGGAGGAAAGAAGGATTGGGCACAATTCATTTCAACACCCAATACTCTTGTTCCCTGGGAGGATTAGCCACCACTAGAGGTTCCTGGCAGTGGCTTTCTTCTCTGTCCCTATTGAGAAGACATACATGATCAGCTGTGTATGTACATGGGAAAGCACGGGGACATAACTGTTTGGGCCACAGCTGTTTAAGACATATGGGCTTTTCTACAAACCCCACAGAGTGACCAGACCAATGTTAGTAATCATGATCGCCACCACTGGCTAGCTCCATCACTGCCCTGCTGGCTCTGCAGGTCCCGGGTCTACTGACATGAACATCCGGTTTGACACTAGGTCATGCAACTGCTGCATCCAATGACATGTCTTCCATGCATCAGGTCATTGGGTCACGTGATAGGTATAAGTGACACATCACCACTGTGGCCAGTCACTGTGACGCGGGCACACCGAGGACCTGCAGAGCCGGTGGGGCAGCAATGGAGCTGAAACCCAGCAAAGAGGATCAGGTAAGTATGGTTACCACCGTGGGTTTGGCCATGCTGTTGGGGTCTGTAGAAAAGGTCAGCAGGGGAGAACAATCCCTTTAGTCCACGTGGTCCATCAATGATAATTTAGTTGACAGATCCACCACAATGTAGATAGGAGCCATATTACAAGAATGAATTAAGTCCAATTTAGAATCTACATTCCAATTAGGCATCTTCAGCTCCTAAATCAGCACGAAGGAAGTATGAATAAGAAAACACTGTTATATTCAGCACTCAGCTAATTGATTGTGGCTGGTCTGAGTCCTCTGTAGGGCAGGTTGATATTACAACATATTAGTACAGTAGTTTATGAAAGAATCTCGAGCTGGTGGAGGGTATCTAATAAGAAATGCCTTCATCTGCTTTCCCTCAGGTTTAGTTAACCTAATGTTCTCTTACAGATATGCAGCATTTTAGTTCAGGCTGATGGTGATGTCATTTTACTGCATGAGAGATAAGCAGGAATATCATAAAAATAACTCCAAGTGTCCGTACAAGTCCTTCCTTTTTCTCCCTCCAGTCACACTTTATAAGGGAAAGAGATGTTATTACATATAATCCTAATACTGGAACCAGCAAAAAATGAGAGATTAGTAGCCGGCTCATTCTTTAAAGTAGTGAACCTAAAGTAGTTGACCTGATTTGGTCAAAATTTCAAATCCAGACGACTTCCCCTCCTTAGCAGGTCTAGATCTCATATTAGGAACAGCTGTTTAAGCTGCTGGTGTTACAACACAATGTCGGTATGCTGCCACACATAGCTGCTGTGCTGTATTTTTCGTGCGGCAAAAAAAATGCACTTCAAAAAGTTATGCTGCGTTTTCTTCCAGTAAAGGGAAACACACAGCAAAACCTAATTACATTAAAAAGGGTTATCCAGCTATTAATAATGATGACCTGTCCGCAGGATAGTTCATCATTATCAGATCGGTGGGGGTCCGACACCCGGCATTCCTGATGATCAGCTGTTACGGGAAGGCGTAATCTGAGCTCTGGTGAGTGCAGCCGACTCTCGGCATCTCTCCCAAGCACAGTGCTGTACATTTTGTAGTCATTATGCTTGGTATTGCAGCCCAGACCCATTCGCTTCAATGCACTGGGCCACTTGATCGATGTACGGTGACATCCCATGGCCTAAGAGGCCACAATGATCACATCGTTTCAACCTCTTCTAACAGCTAATTGGCGGGGGTCCTCGGTGTCGGACCCTGCCGATCTGATGTTGATGACCTATCCTAAGGATAGTTCATCAATATTTGCTACTGGATAACCCCTCTAATTACAAAATAGAGTTACATTAAGGTAAATATAGGCATGTTGTTGCAACAATGCATGTTTTTTTGCTGTGTTTCTTTTTTTTTGCCATACCAAATACGCAGCATAGTCGCGACATGTGGCAGCACGCTAATTCTATAAATTATAATGACCACTTCCACCACTAGGTGAGGTGTCTTTCCTGAGAGCTCCGCATTGTGCAGTTCCTCTGTTATCCTTCCTGGAAATGTGCGGTAAGCCATTAAGGAGCTGGAGCGGAGGATAGGAGTGGCATTGGCTACGACTATAGGATGTGTTGCGGTGGTTTCCCTCAGGCTGTTGCCCCCTAGAGCCAATGCAGTGATAGGAGGGTGCACCCTTTCCTCCCTCAAGGCACTCCCTGTAGTTGAGGCTCCTGCCTGATCGTACAGTAGTTTGAGGTGCCCTTGATGTTGGTAGTTGTATGGGTGCATGGCATGAGGTGTAGTAGTGCAATTACCAGTGTATGGTGTGGTAGGTGTCAGATAGCGAGGTCAAAGGTAAAAGAATAAATGCCTATTATTTGAGTGCACATTAGAAGTTGCATTACATCCAACAGTAAACTGTATGCAGTGTCCTGAAACACACTGCTTAATGTTGTGATTGTGTTTCATGTAAGCTGTAAATGTGTTCTCATAAAGTTGCATAGGGAGGGGGAGGGGCTAACAAGCCTCCCAGGGCTAACTCCGCCCACACTCAGTGTGTGCACAGTGCAGGAAGAAGGTCAGTGTGTGATGTCTGAGGACAAGCTGAACCTCAGCAGCCATTGTGGAGAGGTATCCAAACTCCATACTTAGTTTCATTCACCAGCCCATAGAAGGGAAAAGATCACAGTATCTCCAGACAACTCAGAGAGGGGATGAGGATATTGACAAAGGAAGGTAACTGTCATTTATCAGACTCCAGACTCCTTTGCATTAGGTGGAGAGATCTCAAGCTACAAGCTACAAGCTACCCACCATAATTAACCCCTTAAGGACTTAGGACGTATCGGTACGGCATGGATCCCGAGTCCTTAAGGACCCATGACGTACCGGTACGTCATAACTTGAAATCTGTATTCCGGCGCCCGAGGGGTTAATCGGAACAGGATTTCGGCTGAAATCATTCAGCCGGCATCCCGTAACAATGCAGGGGGGGGTCATTTGACCCCCCCGCATCGGCGATCGCAGAAAACCGCAGGTCAATTCAGACCTGCGGTTTGCTGCGCTTTGTGCAGTTTCTGATCCCCGCGGGCCCTGACCGCGGGGATCAGAAGCTTTAGTGTCCCTAAAATATATATTTTACACCCCCCCCTGCACCCCTGCATGATTTTTTGCCGGCGGGTGGTGCAGGGGGGGAGTTGTGGGCGGTGGGGGCGGTGCGGGAGGCGGGCGGTGCGGCAGGCGGGATCGCGATCCCCCGCCCGCCTCCCTTTGTATAATCGTTGGTCTCTAGTGGGTATACCAGGGTGCCAGCACATTGCTGGCACCCTGGTATAAACGGCTGACATCGATGATGCGATGTCAGCCGTTTAACCCTTTCCATACAGCGGTCCGTACAGACCGCTGTATGGAAAAAGTTAACAGTAAGAGGGAGCTCCCTCCCTCTCCCATCGGGGGGCTGCTGTGCCTTTGCAGCCCCCCGATGGAGAGGGAGAGAGCCCCCAGACAGCCCCCCGAGAGATCCCCTCCTTACCCTTCCCCGTCTGCGAAGTTCTGAGCAGACGGGGAAGGTTCCCATGGCAACAGGACGCCTCTCAGGCATCCTGCTGTCCATGGTGCTGAACAGATCTGTGCTAAAGGCAGAGATCTGTTCAGACAAAGTGTAAGTAAAATACAGTACTGTACAATATATATTGTTCTGTACTGTATTATACAGACATCAGACCCACTGGATCTTCAAGAACCAAGTGGGTCTGGGTCAAAAAAAAAGTGAAAAAAAGTGAAAAAAAAGTAAAAATCCAAAAACACATTTATCACTGATTAAAAATGAAAAAAATAAAATTCCCTACACATGTTTGGTATCGCCGCGTCCGTAACGACCTGATCTATAAAACGGTCATGTTACTTTCCCTGCACGGTGAACGCCATAAAAATAAAAAAATAAAAACTATTAGGAAATTGAAATTTTGCCCACCTTACTTCCCAAAAAAGGTAATAAAAGTGATCAAAAAAGTCGCATGTACGCCAAAATAGTACCAATCAAACCGTCATCTCATCCCGCAAAAATCATACCCTACCCAAGATAATCGCCCAAAAACTGAAAAAACTATGGCTCTTAGACTATGGAAACACTAAAACATGATTCTTTTGGTTTCAAAAATGAAATCATTGTGTAAAACTTAAATAAATAAATAAAAAGTATACATATTAGGTATTGCCGCGTCCGTATCGACCGGCTCTATAAAAATATCACATGACCTAACCCCTCAGGTGACCACCGTAAAAAAATAAAAATAAAAACGGTGTAAAAAAAGCTATTTTTTGTCATCTTACGTCACAAAAAGTGTAATAGCAAGTGATCAATAAAGTCATATGCACCCCAAAATAGTGCCACTCAAACCGTCATCTCATCCCGCAAAAAATGAGACCCTACTTAAGATAATCGCCCAAAAACTGAAAAAACTATGGCTCTTAGACTATGGAGACACTAAAACATTTTTTTTGTTTTAAAAATGAAATCATTGTGTAAAACTTACATAAATAAAAAAAATTGTATACATATTAGGTATCGCCGTGTCCGTGACAACCTGCTCTATAAAATTACCACATGATCTAACCTGTCAGATGAATGTTGTAAATAACAAAAAAAAAAACGTGCCAAAAAATCTATTTCTTGTTACCTTGCCGCACAAAAAAGTGTAATATAGAGCAACCAAAAATCATATGTACCCTAAACTAGTACCAACAAATCTGCCACCCTATCCCGTAGTTTCTAAAATGGGGTCACTTTTTTGGAGTTTCTACTCTAGGGGTGCATCAGGGGGGCTTCAAATGGGACATGGTGTCAAAAAAACCAGTCCAGCAAAATCTGCCTTCCAAAAACCGTATGGCATTTCTTTCCTTCTGCACCCTGCCGTGTGCCCGTACAGCGGTTTACGACCACATATGGGGTGTTTCTGTAAACTACAGAATCAGGGCCATAAATAATGAGTTTTGTTTGGCTGTTAACCCTTGCTTTGTAACTGGAAAAAAAATATTAAAATGGAAAATCTGCCAAAAAAGTGAAATTTTGAAATTGTATCTCTATTTTCCATTAAATCTTGTGCAACACCTAAAGGGTTAACAAAGTTTGAAAAATCTGTTTTGAATACCTTGAGGGGTGTAGTTTCTTAGATGGGGTCACTTTTATGGAGTTTCTACTCTAGGGGTGCATCAGGGGGGCTTCAAATGGGACATGGTGTCAAAAAACCAGTCCAGCAAAATCTGGCTTCCAAAAACCATACGGCGCACCTTTCACTCTGCGCCCTACTGTGTGCCCGTACAGCGGTTTACGACCACATATGGGGTGTTTCTGTAAACTACAGAATCAGGGCCATAAATAATGAGTTTTGTTTGGCTGTTAACCCTTGCTTTGTAACTGGAAAAAAAATATTAAAATGGAAAATCTGCCAAAAAAGTGAAATTTTGAAATTGTATCTCTATTTTCCATTAAATCTTGTGCAACACCTAAAGGGTTAACAAAGTTTGTAAAATCTGTTTTGAATACCTTGAGGGGTGTAGTTTCTTAGATGGGGTCACTTTTATGGAGTTTCTACTCTAGGGGTGCATCAGGGGGGCTTCAAATGGGACATGGTGTCAAAAAACCAGTCCAGCAAAATCTGGCTTCCAAAAACCATACGGCGCACCTTTCACTCTGCGCCCTACTGTGTGCCTGTACAGTAGTTTACGGCCACATATGGGGTGTTTCTGTAAACTACAGAATCAGGGCCATAAATAATGAGTTTTGTTTGGCTGTTAACCCTTGCTTTGTAACTGGAAAAAAAATATTAAAATGGAAAATCTGCCAAAAAAGTGAAATTTTGAAATTGTATCTCTATTTTCCATTAAATCTTGTGCAACACCTAAAGGGTTAACAAAGTTTGTAAAATCAGTTTTGAATACCTTGAGGGGTGTAGTTTCTTAGATGGGGTCACTTTTATGGAGTTTCTACTCTAGGGGTGCATCAGGGGGGCTTCAAATGGGACATGGTGTCAAAAAAACAGTCCAGCAAAATCTGGCTTCCAAAAACCATACGGCGCACCTTTCACTCTGCGCCCCGCTGTGTGCCCGTACAGTAGTTTACGGTCACATATGGGGTGTTTCTGTAAACGGCAGAGTCAGGGCAATAAAGATACAGTCTTGTTTGGCTGTTAACCCTTGCTTTGTTAGTGGAAAAAATGGGTTAAAATGGAAAATTAGGCAAAAAAAAGAAATTCGCAAATTTCATCCCCATTTGCCAATAACTCTTGTGCAACACCTAAAGTGTTAACGAAGTTTGTAAAATCAGTTTTGAATACCTTGAGGGGTGTAGTTTATAGAATGGGGTCATTTTTGGGCGGTTTCTATTATGTAAGCCTCGCAAAGTGACTTCAGACCTGTAGTGGTCCCTAAAAATTGGGTTTTTGTAAATTTCTGAAAAATTTCAAGATTTGCTTCTAAACTTCTAAGCCTTATAACATCCCCAAAAAATAAAATATCAATCCCAAAATGCTACAAACATGAAGTAGACATATGGGGAATGTAAAGTAATCACAATTTTTGGGGGTATTACTATGTATTACTGAAGTAGAGAAACTGAAAGTTTGAAATTTGCTAATTTTTCTAAATTTTTGGTAAATATGGTATTTTTTTATGCAAAAAAAATTAACTTTTTTGACCCAATTTTAGCAGTGTCATGAAGTACAATATGTGACGAAAAAACAATCTCAGAACGGCCTGGATAAGTCAATGCGTTTTAAAGTTATGAGCACTTAAAGTGACACTGGTCAGATTTGCAAAAAATGGCCAAGTCCTTAAGGTGAAATAGGGCTGAGTCCTTAAGGGGTTAAAGACAAAAAAGGCCATTTGTCAGAGTATAGTATTCCTAGAGGAGGATACCGAAGTATAGGATTATACTACACAGCAGAGATAGTTTATCCCTCCAGCCTGGGGAAATAAGAGAGAGAAAGACTGATTGTTATAGAGGATGATTCCTTATGCAACTTCTGGGAACTAATGTGAATCACTGTAAAAGCCGCCTTTATGTAAATGACTGCTACATACCTTGATTATCTGTGGAACAGCTTCAGTAAAGTACTGGGAGTTTGTTAAAAGCTGTAGTCTCCCTTATTCTATATCATCATTTCAACTCTCTATATCATCATTTCAACTACTGGCGTCAACTACAGTACTACATTTCAACTACTAGCATCACGAACCAGGGGCCCAGCCGCAAAAGCACCTTACACCAATTACTGTCAACGGCACCTTAACCAACATCTGGCTGGTGTTCCCTGCAAACGAGAGTGCCCCGGAGGATTTCATTCTGTCTTTCCATCCACTGCACTGTCGGGCCCCAAGGGAAAACTAAACTGTGAGTACTACTATCCTCGGCACCTTGTCACCAGTACGCTCACACGCGCATCCTTCATAGGGAACCCCGGCATGCTGCATGTACACAGTGCAAATCCTATCCCAAATGGCAAGCAATAAGGAAGTGGGTGTGTCCAGAGAAACTGGTCACAAGAGAGAGCGCAAAATAGGGTAGTACGTTCCGTGCACAATAAAAATTGGTTAAAAAAAGTGAAGGTATAGATAGGCACAACCCTATTGTTGGCATGCAGAAAATCTGTGAACCAGAGGCCGGATATGCTGCTGTAGGAGTAAATCCTTGGTGCAGAGAATGCCCTATTCTTCAAGGCGACAATATGGAGAAAAAAAACTGTACCTCCTCTTTCAGACTCAAAGTATCCAATGCCAATGGAACTTAAGATTAACAAATCTTCTTTATTACGAACAAGACAGGTACAAGACAATGCGTTTCAGGTGTACTGAGGCCCCCTTCATCAGGTATCATACCTGATGAAGGGGGCCTCAGTACCCCCGAAACGCATTGTCTTGTACCTGTCTTGTTTGTAATAAAATAGATTTGTTAATCTTAAGTTCCATTGGCATTGGATCCTTTGCACCTGAAAGAGGAGGTACTGTTTTTTGCAAATGACAAGTAATAGCACTTTTGGTTTGCTTTAGCTTGCTAAAGTGTCTCTCTCTAGAATCTCTGGCTAGCAACTGTAATCTGGCAATTATGGCTGCAGTGTCCGATGCGGGTTGCAGGTTTTAAATTAATGTCTACCCAGAATGTGGTTAAGTGTGATAGGTGTCTTAACTGTAGTTCCTCACAAGCAGCAACGTCTGGATAGCTGAATTAGCATTTTACCTTCCTGACTCCTATGCTTTAGCCATGCATATTCCTAGGTCGGAGTACTCATTCCATAGCACAGAATTACAGTAAATTACAAAAGAAACACTGCAGATAGCCCTGTATTGGGGTATTGCAAATGTAGGATAAATTAAAGGGTCACTGAGTTCTCAGAAAACTTTTGATATGTCATAGAGATTGGGTCTGAGTGCTGAAACCCCACCGATAGAGCGTTATAAGAGGAGCGTCTGATATCAGTCACATATGATGTAATGTCTCTGGAGGTTATATCATCGCTAGAGCGTTATAAGAGGAGCGGCTGATATTAGTCACATATGATGTAATGTCTCTGGAGGTTATATCAGCGCTAGAGCGTTATAAGAGGAGCGGCTGATATTAGTCACATATGATGTAATGTCTCTGGAGGTTATATCATCGCTAGAGCGTTATAAGAGGAGCGGCTGATATCAGTCGCATAGGATGTAATGTCTCTGGAGGTTATATTAGTGCTGGAGCGTTATAAGAGGAGCGGCTGATATCAGTCACATAGGATGTAATGTCTCTGGAGGTTATATTAGTGCTGGAGCGTTATAAGAGGAGCGGCTGATATCAGTCACATATGATGTAATTGTCTCTGGAGGTTATATCAGTGCTGGAGCGTTATAAGAGGAGCGGCTGATATCAGTCAAATAGGATGTAATGTCTCTGGACAGTGCACCGCCCCCATCATTTAACCCCCCAGGTGCCACGATCAATGCTGATCGCGGCACCTTTGAGTGAAGGCGGAGGAATGTGGTTCCCTCTAATAAAAAAAGATTTATCCGTAACAGTTTCAAAAGGTTATTTATAGATTGTATTTCTTTACTTATTAGCAAATGGGTGTGACAGGGGAGGAGCCAGGGGTGGTTAATGGGCAGAGTTAGGGGGCCTAATTCTGATTCTTGCTATGGGGCCCAATGAGTTTTGTGTACGCCCCTGGCGCTGCCCACTAGACTCCTCAGCATAAAAAGATTTTAAATCGATAAATCCTAAATTCGACATAATCTTTTCTCCAAAAAACATATATCAATCAAGCTCAACTCCTGCTCCTGAATGCAGATTAGACAGCATGTTCAATGGGACATGTTCTCTTTAAAGCTATATTCAGAATTCTACAACATTTTTGTTGTCTGTTTCTAAGGGCGAACCTTGACACTAGCTATAAATATTAACATAGAAAACACATAATATATTCAACTTTTTCTGTGCATTTCAATTGTTTACACTTTAAGTATTTTTAATCTGTTACTCTTAGTTCCATATATAGAGATGAGCGAATCGAAGTTGGAATTCAGGAAAAATTCGATTCGCACTGAATCCGAATTTCCTGACATGTCGTGGTAACGAATCGCATCTTTTCCTAAAATGGCTGCTGCATGGAACAAGGACTTCTGGGAACTCTGGGAACGAGGGATCACCCTCAATGCCATGCATGCAGCCAATCAGCAGCCAGCCAGCCCAGTGATGTCAAAGCTATCTCGGATTCAGCCATTTTACAGTCTACTTAGTGCAGGGAGAGACGTCAGCAGGCGCTAGAGACAGTGGTAGAAAAGACTTGAAAACTTTTATTTTGCTGTATAGAAGTTCAGAGAAAGGATAGGGAGGAATCATTCCACAGTATTGAAGCAGAACAATGTTCAGTAGTGGTGGAGTTTACAGCCTGGGTAATAGGAACAATCCTATTACACCTTGCTGCACTGACTGCGGATCCAAATTGCCATTATACAGCTCTGTAAGCAAACATTTTTGTTATTGGGGTGCAAGTGCTGTTTGATACAGCCATTAATAGGGTTTATATCAAGGAAGACGTCTTATTTGCCCTTGTGCGGTGCAGTTATATGTTCTAAAGCCCTTTTTGGCGTGTATTAGTGACACAAAAAAAAGTATCTGCCATTGTGTGGTGAAGTGAGAAAATGACAGCCCTTTTTGGCGTGTATTAGTGGCAAAAAATATATATATTTGTCGTTCAGCGGTGCAGTTATGTGTTCTAAAGCCCTTTTTTGCGTGTGTTAGTAGCACAAAAAAAAAGTATTTGCCTTTGTGTGGTGAAATTAGAAAAGTAAAGCCCTTTTTGGCGTGTATTAGTGGCAAAAAAAAAAATATTTGCCGATCAGCCGTGTAGTTACTGTATATGTTCTAAAGGCTTTTGTGGTGTGTATAAGTGAAAAAAAATAAGGGCCTATTTGCCATTCAGCGGTGCAGTTATATGTTCTAAAGCCCTTTTGTGGCATGTATTAAATGTTTCTGGCACAGGTCGCAGTAGAGTAGGGGGGCATGGCAGCAGGAGTCGCAGCGAGAGGCCTGAGCTCCCGGTGTCATCTAGCGGTCGTGTCTTGACCAGCAACCCAGCGGTTCTTGAATGGTTGACTCAGTCATCCGCTTCGTCCCAAGTGACATCAGACACCCCCAGCCAAGAGTCGGTGGGTTCGTCAGACACAACCCTTAGTTGGCATGGCCCGGGAGCAGGCTCTGTGCCCTCACCTATCCTCAACCTTCCTCTGTCCTTTTCTGTTCCCTTGGCCAGACAAGTATTATATGCTGTGGGCTCAGCTACACTATACAGCGAGGACAAGCTACTAGAGGACAGTCAGCAGCTATTGGTCAGCCAAGATATGGAGGAGACATCCGCCGGGCAAGTATTGATGAGGAAAGTGGCGTGGGAGCTGGTGTTGCGAGCGGTCAGGCTCCTGACCCAAAGACCGTTGAGGAGGACATCAGTGACATGCAGACAGTGCTCAATGATTATGATGTAGCTGATCGCACTTGGGAGCCGGGTGAATTAGGGGCCTCATCATAATCGGGAGAAGAGGGTGGCAGCTTGCCTGTGAGGCAGCGGCGGAGCCAGCAAGTCGCTAGTGTGGCCGGGAGTCAGCAGGATGGCAGCAGTGGGAGGTCGGGATCAAAATGTGCCCGGGGTAGACCACCTGCTTCGCATGAGCCTACCTGCCTGGAAAGTAGTGGTGCAGGGGTTCACAGAAGCAGCGGCGGCGGGAATGGTTTTGCTAGTTCATCGCTGAGCTCTTTTAATAGCTTTGGGTGTATCCCATCAGGCCCCTGTGACTTATTTGTATTGATTTTAGACAGCTGACTTAGAACCTCTTCCTCTGTAAAGACACATGCATCAAAAGATTCATTAGTCTTCTTTACTAACTGAGGTCCTTTTCCTTCATTTTCCTTTGTAAAGACTGAACAGAAGTATTCATTGAGGCAATCAGCTAGTTCTTTATCTTCTTCCATATACCTTCCTTCTTTTGTTTTTAATTTTGTAATTCCTTGTTTTAGTTTCCTTTTTTCATTTATGTATCTGAAGAATGCCTTATCGCCTTTTTTCCCTGACAGCTAATTTCTCTTCTGCCTGTGCTTTAGAAGCTCTTATAACTTGTTTGGCCTCTCTCTGCCTAATCTTATAAATTTGCCTGTCATCCTCGTTTTTTTTTATTTATTTTTTTATAATTCCTAAATGCTATCCTTTTGTTTTTAATGATTTTGGCCACTTCTGCTGAGTACCACAGTGGTCTCTTCCTTTTTTTGCTTTTACTGACAAGCCTAATGCAATTTTCTGTTGCCTTCAATAGTGCCTCTTTTAAGTAGTCCCATTTCTCCTGGACTCCAATGAAACTGTTCCAATCTGATAGGGACTCGTATACCACTAATCTAATTTTAGAAAAGTCAGTTTTTCTAAAATCTAAAACTTTTGTTTTTGTGTGGTGTGACTCAGTCACTGTACTTATAGTAAACCACACTGACTGGTGATCACTAGATCCCAAGCTTTCCCCTACAGTAATATCATATACCAAATACCGGGCGAACAGGAAGACGAGGCAGAGGACCCAGACACACCATGGCAGTATGCAGTGGAGATGGAGGCAGGGAGTCCCTCCGAGTCACTTGCACAAATGGCCCGATGCATGCTCACTTGCTTGCGTAGTGACAGCCAAATTGTCACCATTCGGCAGAGGATGACTTCTGGCTCTCCACCTTGTTGGACCCTGGCTACCAGTCCAAAATGGGGGCCTTTTTTACACCCGCTGAGAGGGAGGACAATCTGAACTACTGTAGAGACATCCTATGTAGTCAGTTGGCCGCTGCCTATCTGCGCCATTGTCCATCCTCTCGCAGGTCTGACCGGGGGGATGGGGGGTGAGGGGGGGCTTCTGGGGGGCCCTATGCGCTGGACTACTGGGCAGCCAAACTGGATTTGTGCCCGCAACTGGCAGAGTTTGCCCTGGAAAAGCTGTCCTGCCCGGCCAGTAGTGTAGCATCAGAGTGGGTGTTTAGTGCAGCGGGGGCCATAGTTACTCCAAGGAAAACTCACCTGTCCATCCAAAATGTAGTGAGACTGTCCTTTGTCAGGATGAATCAGGCATGGATCAGCCAGGATTTCCACCCAACAATGCCTGATGCATCAGACTAGATCATGCATAGTGCCACACCAACACTTTGACAAAAGATACCGGTTTCTTCTGGCTACCTGCCTCAGCTACTATTCTGATGCTGCCACCGGCCTGATGCCACACATCTGATGCCAAGTGCTCCTTCTTTCATCCACCATCTTCAGCTGGTACTGGTATTGCCACCTACCTCCCCACTCTGTCCCCGGGTCACTCTGTGGTCTCCTGATGCTGCTGCTGCCACCTCCACACTATGTCACCTTGCCACTCTGTGGTCTCCTGATGCTGCTGCCACCTCCAAAATATGTCACCTTGCCACTCTGTGGTCTCCTGATGTTGCTGCTGCCTCCACACTATGTCACCTTTCCACTCTGTGGTCTCCTGATGCTGCTGCCACCTCTACACTATGTCACCTTGCTACTCTGTGGTCTCCTGATGCTGCTGCCACCTCCACACTGTCATTGTGCCACCCTTTGGCCTCCTCCTGCTGCTACTGCTTCCACCACCTCCACACTCTGTCATTGTGCTACTCTGTGGACTCCTGATGCTGCTGCCACCTCCACACCATCATTGTGCCTTCCTGTGGCCTCCTCCTGATGTTGCTGCTGCCACCTCCACACTCTGTCATTGTGCCACTCTGTGGTCTCCTCATGCTGCTGCTGCCACTTGCACACTGGCATTGTGCCACCCTGTGGCCTCCTCCTGATGCTGCCACCTCCACACTGTCATTGTGCCACTCTGTGGACTCCTGATGCTGCTGCCACCTCCACACTGTCATTGTGCAACTCTGTGGCCTCCTGATGCTGCTGCCACCTCCACACTGTCATTGTGCCATCCTGTGGCCTCTTCCTGATGCTGCTGCTGCCACTAGCTCCACAATCTGTCATTGTGCCACTCTGTGGCCTCCTGATGCTACTGCTGTCACCTCCACACTGTCATTGTTCCACTCTGTGGCCTCCTCCTGATGCTGCTGCCACCTCAAAACTCTGTCATTAGGCCACTCTGTGGTCTCCTCATGCTGCTTCCACCTCACCACTATGTCATAGGGCCACTCTGTGGACTTCTCATGCTGTTCCCACCCTCCCACTTCATGACTGGGCCACTATTTTGCCTTTTGGCCTGGCTGAAACTGACATCATGATTTATTTTACCCTTCTTGTGATATGTCAGAAGGAAGGAAAAATGAGACGCACAACGGATCCGGTCTATGTAACAGCTATAAGGCCTGCATGCAATGTACCATATTTTGCATCAGAATTGGCTTATAATTTGGTATCCAAAAGCAGGGGTGGGTACAAAACACAGAAGACATGCAAATATTCCATTCATGTGTCATCTCTGTTTTGGATCCACTCCTGTTTTTTTTTTTGCAATGCTGATGGATTACTGACCAAATGCTGACGAGGCAGATGCTCCACAGACCCCCGTTTTTGGGGGTTATTGTTCTGACGGATCAGAGGAAGGGCAAAATAATCAGTGACATCAACACAAACTTATTGCTGTCACCCTCTCCACTCTGTCTAGGAGGCTCTACTTGTATAAGCTTTTAATAGAATAGGGTTTGTAGACATCTATGTGGAATCAGCTACCGACGATGTAAAAGGAGTGTGCTTCTTCTTGACGCTAACATTGACCTTTAAGGCTGAGTTCACACTTGAGTTTTCGTTCAGTTTTGGCCCTGTACGGCCTCTTTCACACGAGCGTGACGGATTAGGTCAGGATGCGTTCAGGGTGCGTTCAGTGAAACTCGCACCATTTTGCAAGCAAGTTCAGCCAGTTTTGTCTGCGATTGCCTTTAATATAACTGCCTATTCTTGTCCGCAAAGCACGGACAAGAATTGGACTTGTTATATTTTTTTTGCGGGGCCATGGAACGGAGCAACGGATAAGGACAGCACACCGAGTGCTGTCCGCATCTTTTGCGGCCCCATTGAAGTGAATGGGTCTGCATCCGAGCCGCCAAAACAGCTCGGATGTGGACCAAAACAACGGCCATGTGCATGAGGCCTATAGAACATGTTGCTTTTTTCAATCAACGAAGAAATGATGCGTGCAAAAAAACGCTCATGTACACAGACCCATTGAAATTAATGGGTCAGGATTCAGTGCGGGTGCTATGTGTTCACTTCACGCATTACACCCGCGCAGAAAACTCGCTTGTGTGAAAGGGGCCTAACTGCCCAAATAAGTGAAGTGGGCTGTAATTCTAAGGCCCCTTTCAAACGAGCGTGACGGATTGGCTCCGGATGCGTTCAGGGTGCGTTTCGAAAAATTCGGTGAACAGGCCGAATTGAATCTTTGAGAAATTCGCTCATCTCTATCCATATACCATTCAGCCAATAGATAAAGATGCTATGACACAACAATTTGTATTTCCCTCAATAGAACTTTTTTTATGTCTGCCCTTTACCATAGGTACGTAACAAATCTTCTGAACAATTTTTTTACCTCTCCAAAAGGGAAAACACTACCTATCCCTGCCTGTAATAAATAGTGTTAAAATAATTGTAAATCTGTCACCCTGAGACAGCAATTTTTCCAGATTTATTTCTGTGCCTGAAATGTGTTAGTCTTCCGTCACGATTGTTTATTACACCCTCCAAACATTCTAAGGCTTTAGCCGAGGTTTGTGCACTTGTCTGAGTTCTATGCCCTCATTGATTTGTGTCTCTGCTTCCATTGTTTGCGGCAATCTCAGAGGGCCAGCTCCTTTCCAGCTGTCCTGTTATCTCTTTACACTGTGTATGTGTTTGTATTGTCAGTTAAGTACATGGTAACAGGTTAGGAAACCCCCTTCTGTGTAGGAAAAGAATTGATGTTGTCTCTGTATCTGTCAGCATTTAACTGTCTGAGTGCTTAGAAAACGGAGAAAAAGAAATCTGATTGCACAGGTTGAATACATATACTTGTTCCTTATAACTGGTCCATAAAGGCACCGCCGATCGCTCCACACTTATTTGTCGGGTGACCACAACTTTTATGTGGTGCCTAAATCGTTGATTGTCAGCAGCATATTGTTCTGTATAGCCAAGGATATGCTGCTAACAGACAATAAATCTGTATGGGGAAGAATACAGCGTTAATACATTTTTTGCGGATCGCGCGCAAAACCAATCATTTCTATTGGTCCACAAAAAACGTAGATAGCAGGTGAATGTCACGGATGTGTGGCTGTTCCATTTTGTGCATAAGAATTCTAGTAGGATAATGCGGCATCCACATGGCCGGTATAGGTATTTTGCGCATCCGTGGTTTGTGGACTGCAAAATGGATTTGGTCGTGTGCAAGATGCCAACTCTTCCTGGTGACCAATCACTCTTGGTTTTGGCTTCAAAAACTGCATGAAGAAACCTGACTGTCCGGTCGTACCCTTAGAAAACTTGCCTATGTTTGTAGAACGTGGGGTGGTGCGCTATCACTACACAGTTAACATCAGACACATTATTCCTCTCGAAGAATAATTTGTAGCACTGATGAGATCAGTTACATCAGAGCTGCAGGGGGTGGTCATTACCTAACTGTACAATACAACTAACTCTACAATTCGTAGTATTGCTCATGTTCGGAATATTTTACATATTCTTTATCTGCTAATATAACTGCCTGTCCTTAAAGTCTGCCGGCCTCTAACTGGCAAAATAACACAACGCTAATAAAAAAAGTATTTCACAATACTTTGGGGTGGGGGGAAGGTATTTATCAGATATCATTCTCCCTACACCACTTTTCTGGTGTAAAAAAGTTGCAAAACTTTTAAAATGCCCATTGCAACAAATCTTTTCACAAATGGCGTTTCTATGTTACCCTCACCACTTTCAGAAAAAGTGGCATGGTGAAGGTGAGGAAGAGTGCGGCCAGAAGCCCTGACACATTTATCTTCATTTACGCCAGTTTTCTAGCGTGAATGAAGACAGGAATGTACGACAGCTCGAAACTGTCCTAGATTTCCGTCTAGGCGCATAGACTGCTAGAGGATGCATCTAATTTATAATGAGTCTATCACATGGCTATGCGCAAGGAAAAAATGAAAAATGATGGCTCCTGGAAGGTGGGGAGGAAAAAAACAGAAGTAATGAAAATTGTCCTAATCCTTAAAGGCTATTTACACCTTTGGGGGCAATTTTTTATATTATAGCATTGTATTTATTTTTAGCTAAAAAATTTTTTTTCCCAATTGATCTTTTTTTTAAAATATGGAGTCCTTTTTTTCTGTACAGAGCTGACAGACTCCTGATCTCTGACCTCCTAAACACTCATTATAGCTAATTTCTTTCCTACTGATAAGAATGTGGCTTAAATAAGTGTTTAAGACCTTTTAGTAGTTTAGAGATAAGGTTTATTAAATGGCACAAAATGAAACTGAAAGTACCAGTCACACAGCTAGAAAAACAGTTAACCCTTTGTGACAGAACGGCACAATATTTTTAATAAAGGCCAATTGAAAATATGATTTTTAGCCAAAAATGATTAAAATGTTATCATAAACAAAAATTGCCTCCGAAAGTGGGGATTTGGAGCTCTGTATTAGTAAAGTGAATCTCTTAGCAATATAAACATAATTTACTAAACTAAATTCATCATATTTTTTAACTTATGAAAGGGACTCTGTAACCCCGATTTTGGACCATTATCTACAGTTATCCATGAGTAGTACTACAGATATGGAGTCCAGATCACTGTTTTATTTTTCTACTGCCCCCATTCCCCCGCTGTCAGCGCTCATAGCTGCATTGAAATACATTGTCAGGACTGTTAGAACAGCACAACAGTCCAGACTTTCTATTTCAGTGCAGCTTTGAGTGCTGACAGCGGGGTAATGGGAGCCGTAAGCATAAAAAATATTGATCTGGACTTCTTATCTGCAGTACTACTCAATTTATTACTATAGATAAATTGTCCAATATCAGGGTCTTCATGCACACGGTCGTGTCTGTATTTCAGTCTGCAAAAAAAGAATGCAAAATATGGACACCTTCCATGTTTTTCTCACTGCCATCAATAGAAAGGGCTATACCTTCCACAATATGGACAGTATTAGGAAACTTTCTATAATCTGTGGAACAGCCACACGTATTCTCAGAACATACTCCTATGTGCATGGCCCAAGTGTGCTAAATGAAAAATGAGGATGATGGACAAATGAAGAATATGATTGTGTGCGTAAAGCCTTAGACTTAAATAATAAATAAAATAAAATGAAAAAATAATGGTGGCCAAGGTTGGACTCTCTCTTTTTTCACTAAACAACTGCCATATTTGTGTCACATATATCCAACCCATATGAAGAGAACAAACACACGTTTAACCAGACCTACAGAAACCGTCTCCTTGAGTTATGCTGTGAGGCAGCGTCTTGTGAAATGTAAAGCCCGGCTATTAATATCACAAGCTCAGCGTTGCGTTGATGACTTTCAAAGTCCTCTACATGGCAGAATAACTGATGATCCTAGGGGCCCATCACTGCTTTAAATTTTTAAAGCGCCCAGATAGAAATTCAATATGACCTTATTATAATACACTTCATTATTCACATATACGGTTGGGGTATTAGGGTCTTCACTGTCAATTTAAATTTATAAAGGCGTCATGATTCCAGTTACCATCATTCCTTACTGTAATTTGGATCGCACCGTCTACGATGGCCGGTGCTGACACAGGGCAATTGCTCCCTTGGCTTGTACGTAATGACAGAATGTAATGACAGAGTTAGGACAGCGTTGCGGAGCTGGTTTTGTAAGGGCAGCCTCAGGGGATGCCGATCAGAACATCCGCAGAGGTCATTAGTCACCATTAGAGATGAGCTAAGTTTTGAAAAATTCGTTTCGGCAGCTTCGTCGAAGTTTGACAAGGAATTACATTTTTTACGAATTCATTTGTCACAAATCGCTATGTTAAAACTCCATTCAACCTATCAGTCAATGGAACAGTTTTTAGCAGCTGCTCAGACAGAAGTGCACCCGTAACGGCCATTAAAAACGGTAATACGCTAGTGCAATATGGCCATTTGGGTTTAAAACAAAAAGTACTCACCTGATCCACTTGCTAGCACAGAATTTGTCCGCTCCTCTCTTGATTGAAAAAGACCTGCTGAAGGACCTGCGCTGAGTGTGATCACCGTGTGCTCCCAGTCATCATCCCCACGTGATCACGCTCAGAGTTTGAGGTGACGTCATCATGCTCAGCGCAGGTCCTTTGGCAGGTCTTTTTCAATCAAGAGAGGAGAGGACTGCCTCTGCGTGAGCAAGTGGATGAGGTGAGTATATTTTTTTTCTGTTCTTTTTTAGACCACTCCAGCCGCCATTTTAGGAAAAATTATTCGTTACTTAACACGAATTGCACGGAAATTCATCTTTGTGGCGAATCGAATTTTTCCTAAACTTCGGCCTGAATTCCACTCCGTCTCTGACTGTAACATATATGTTTTTTTACTTTCTAGATAAACTACCATATTCTTGCCTCATGGGTTACATTTTCCAAAAATGTGTTTTCCTTCTGTTGCGATCATTAGAATAATTGTGTCTTGAAAATCCAGTTTGGAAGAAGTGACTGATGGTCTCTATATGGCACCCAGCGGTAATCCTTTAATCTGGCTATATGTATTACTTCCTATTTAAATCGATAGCTGTTACTGTAGCAACTTCTGCTGTTTTCAGTGAATGAATGACAGTGGAGATTTTAAATTCCCTGGGGGAAGGGGGGATCAGTCTAATCAATTGTCATTTCTTTAATACATCTATGAAGTATGACAATAGAAATGCTTACAAATCTAATCTGTAATGCTTCAGGTGGGAACTGCCAAAATACTGCAGACTATCAACATATCCTCTGTCCATAGGATTGGTTTCTTTCTGATAACTGGAGGTCCAACCACTGAAACCCCCACATTTAAAAGAATATGCGCCCTGTGCACCCTACTAATGGAGTAGCCGATCGAGCATATGTCCTATCGCTTCATTCATTCTCTGTATTTGGCTATCTCTGGCAGTTCCACACAGAATGAATGGAGGGGCAGCACATGCTCAACTGACACTTCATTCATTCGGGGGCCTGCGACCCTTGTTCTCATGATTGGTGGGGGTCCAATCAATTGGACCCTCACCAAACAAATACTTATATGCTTTATCCTGGGGGTAGGAGACAAAATTTTACATCATGGGACAACCTCTTTAAGGAACTTTTTAGACTGCTCAAATTAAAATTTTGCAGTGGCCTGGCAATAAGGAATGTTGTTGACATCAGGGCCAGAATGACGGATAAATGGAGTAGGTGGCCGCCTAACAGCACAATTCCTGAATAAAAAAAATGCACTGACATAAAAAAATGGCTTATTATTTAGACAAAATTGTTGTTTTTGAGGGTGTTAATGTTAATGGGTTAATAGATCATCAATATTAGATTGGGACGGACCAGCACCAGCATCCTAGCGGATTAAGCTGTTTAAAGAGGCTCACTGGAGCGCCGCAACCTCCTCCTATGCCGCTGACATCACGTAGCCTAGGCGCAGCTCAGTCCCATTCAAGTGAATGGAGCTGAGTTGAAATACAAAGCAAAGCCACTATCCAGTGGATGGTGATGTGCTCGGCATGCTGTGAGGAGGCTGCATCGCTCCCTGGAGCACCACATCCTCTTCAAACAGCTGCTTGGCAGAGGTCCCGTGTGCCAGACCCCAGGGGTGGACTGGGAACTTAAAGGGGTTGTCTCATCATGGACAATGGGGGCATATCACTAGGATATGCTCCCATTGTCTTATAGGCCCACTGCTGGGACACGCACCTATATTGAGAACGGAGCCCCGCAAGGTGGTGGCTGGAGGACTCCGGTCCGGCCACCAACAAGTTGGCTCCCCATAGAAGTGAATGGGAGTGTACCACGCATTCGCGGCCCCCGCTCCCATTTATTTCTATGCGGCTGACAGAAATAGCTGAGCCAGCGTTCGGCTATTTTCGCCGGCCCCATACAAAATTAATGGAGGGCGGCTGCACATGTGCAGTGCACCCTCCTTCACTTGCGGGGCTCCGTTCTCAATATAGGACAATGGGGGCATTTACTAGCGATATGCCCCCATTGTCCATGATGAGACGACCCCTTTAAAATGGCCCTGGAAAAAATACTAAAACTGGCCCCATTTTGTAGTTGGGTCCAAATTGATGGAAGGCAGGGGCAGTTATACCATATTGTGGCACATTATACTAAACCAACAGAGCCAAATACCACAGCCCATTACAAAATACATCCCCAAAAACTTCCTCTGGCTGGTCCCTTGGGCATCGGCCCACTAGTACATTTTCCTGTAAGGTCTATGGCCAATCCACCCCTACTGCTCTGATATAGGATAGGTCATCAATAACAGAATTTTGGAAATCCCCTTTAATGTTCCATAAATTCATGGCAAGTGCAGGAGAAGTGGGTCTTTTATAAATGTTTCTATGCCAAAGGTGTTTTGCGTCAAAATCTGCGATTTGTTCCCGCTCACACCACTTTTGCAAAGTGGTGAAAAAAGGGGCGTGGCATGGGCGGGTAAGAGGGAGGGCCGGCAGGCACATCTCATTTATCATTTTCCACGCCAGTTTTTGGCAAGCAAAATTACCTTAAACTACACCAGCAAGGTAGCAAGGCCAGGGGTAGCAAGCTCCAAAGTTCCACCGGCAGCGCAGAGAGATTAAGACCGGTGTTTGAATAGCAGTCCTTAATAAATGTGCTTTATCTGTACATACTGTGAATTTGCGGTAAAACGCTGCAGCTTTGCCATGTGGTACTTGCCTGCACAGCACACTACCGCCCTGCATCCGCAATGAGGACACCCAGCCTAACACACTGAATGGGCAATTAAGTCTCTCAAATATGCACAGGATTTCTTGTGATGCCCTATATCGTTGTATCTTCGAATGCAATCTGAAATCTGCTCTGTAGTTTTTAGGTAAAAAAAACAATATTCTGTTTCATTCTGAACAGAAGAATACAATGTAGGGTGATGGCCAATGGTTGGCCAAGGCTCCAGCAGACAGCTGGGTATTATAGCCTCATTAATTACAGCTGTTTCTCAGGGGGGCAATAATGGCCCAATAGGGAACTGATTCCTCCACTATGTAAGGCTGCTAAGGAACTGAATGAACAGCCAACTTACTTTATTAGAAATAACTTAAACTGCTGAGCGATGCACTAAAGTTAAGCCTCTTTTACAGAGAAGAAGCAATTTGCTTTGTTTTCTAACACTCAGGATCACATGCAGATGTATCGGAGCGGAGTTTGTCACATAACTTTCTGATTAACTTTTATTTACTCTTTCTGAGAGGGAGATGGGAAAAACAGCAATACTGCTTTACGTTATAAATTTTACGGCGTTCATTTTTTTTTGTATAAATAACATAATATCTCTATTCTCTGAGTCAGTACGATTACAGTGATATGAAATACATATAGTTTTTTTTACATATGACTACTTTTTTAGCAATAAAACCCCTTTTTTTAAAGAAAAAAATGTTTTTGCATTGCCGCTTCCCAAGACCCATAACTTTTTTTATTTTTCTTTCTATGAAGTTGTGTGAGGGCTTGTATATTTCATTGGTATCATTTTGGAGTAAATGGCGTTTTTTGATCGCTTGTTATTATGTTTTTTCGGTGGCAACTAAGAATAAATGAGCAATTCTGTAATTTATTTTTTATTTTTTACGGCGTCCACCGTAGGGGATAATTTACATAATATTTATGTAGTCCGGGTCATTACAGACACGGAAATAGCAAACATATGGGGAAGATTAATTTTTTTTCAATTTTTTTAATTGAAAAGCGTAAAAAAAAAAAAAGGGATTTTTTTTATTGAATAAATTAGTTTTTTCCCCTTTTTTTTACCACTTAATAGTCCCACAAGGAGACTATAACATACAGCTTTTTGAGTGCTTTTAGAATGCAATGCACTATCCCTATAGTGCATTGCATTTTAATGGCAATGCTATTCTGACATTGACCAGCAGGCTGCGCCAGTGAGGCTCAGCCTGCTGGAAATTACTGAAGGCTGGTCTGGGGCCTCAGGACCCCAGGAAGCATTCACACACATCACACCCCGCGATTGCATTTGCTCCCTCTGTCAGCACTTTACATGCGGCGGGCGCCATTACCCGTAGCATGTGAGAGCCGGGTCCCGGCTCCCCGCGGGAACCATGCAGCACTTATACTGGGCCGCCATAAAAAAAATGCGGCCCAGCCTATGGCCCCATAGTGACCGCCGTAAAACCACGTATGGGTGGTCACTAAGGGGTTAATCAGTAGCGCTACAAAAATGAGTCATCAGAAAGATTTCTGACCTCACTGTGCCGCCATTCAAAGGGCTTTTCTTTCCATTTCCTGTGTCATGACGGGACTGGCAGGGACCTGCTAAGTACTGAAACATCGGCGGCAGGAGATCAGTGAGGCGAATAACATTTGCACTATTAAAAAACGAAAACCCTTCCAGGATGTATCAGCTCCACTGAAGTATCACATTACACATGTGAAACAAGTCCATGGAGAGGGAAGGAGAGAGGAAGTGCTGAGTAAGACAGGACTCCAGGAGTGACATTAAAGAGACTGCTGCAGCTACGTAGGAACTTTATCTCAGCCCAAGTGCTTAATTCACAACTATACATGTCAGTCCTTCGCTGTAATGTCCTCAGTGACCCTGGACTGCTGAGTGCATATGAGAAGGTTGGGAAGAAGATTCTCCTCTACTTTATGTGTGCAGTGGATGGCAGCTAGTCTCCACCTACCATCTTCGGAAGAACTGCAAATTAGACATTCCCAACGCACAGAAAACTATTAAGAAATGTCAGATACAAGTCATATAGTCACCAGACACAGTGTTATTCCTCATGTACACACACTGTACTATTGATAAATGCAGTTTGTTGAAAGGTTAGGTACGCTTTATTTTTGTGACAGCACCAGTATATTTTGGATGTGTAATTAAGACAATAAATTTGTAGATTATTACAGGGTGAACATTATGGCACTGAATCAACCGAGACTGAACAAAAAATAAAGTACATTGCTCCCAACGCTATACTATTCCGTCACATTGAAGTGGATATAACATATGCCACAAGGTCACCAGTTTCACCACTATATATGAGTGAGGAAGAAATTACACTAACATGATACCAGCACTGACTATGGCTACAGTAGTGTTGTGATGGCACTCCATTCCTGCTACTGCCTCGTTCTTCCCTGCGGGCACAGACGTCATGCTATTAACTCTGCTCGCCACTGATCATCTCTGCCCTGCTTTTTTGTCAGTTGTGCTCCCAGCTGGGATCTATGTCTATCTGTGCCAGCTGTGGCCAGCATGCCTCCTGCCAGGACCTGGGCCTGTTTCTTAGGTCGTGTCCTCACTCTCAAGGCAGGGTCGTAACTACCATAGTGGCAGACCATGTAACTGCTATGGGCCCCAGGGCAAGAGGGTGCCCAGTTGGGACCATCTCTTCTTCTAATGGGGGTGAAAACTTGGTCAGGACTCTACCCTCTATAGAAACAACTTTTAGCAAACGAGGCAGTGGAAAAAACTGCTATGGGGCCCTTTGTTCTCTATGTACGCCACTGCCAGCATGTGTTCATCAAAATGTTTCCCCAGCCAATGGCTGGCTGTCCCTGTGTATATTTGGCGCCATCCTCAGTGGGAGAGTGCCTAAGTTTAAGGGTTTCTAGCATCTAGTAACCAGTGAAGGTGCGATCTCTTATTTGACCGCACCTAGCCTCACTACCGATTCTGCGCTGCAGAATATGTTGGCGCTATATAAATAAAGATTATTATCAATTGTTATTATTAATAATGAATAAAGATTATTATTATAATCTGCTCTCTCGCCTCCTGTCAAGAACTTCGGTATGTGTCTCACTTTGCTCCTTGCCGCCTGCCCCAACCTTAGAATTGCTATTTAGATTATACATGTACTCAGCCTGCCCTGACCTTCAACTGTATTCAGGCTATGCCTTTTGCATGATCCCTTGGTGCTTCGCACCGGTATCCCTGACCCCTGTGGGTCAGCAGCCAACTACACCATGACTACTCCACGAGATAGCAACCTGATTGGCTCCCTGCTGCGAAGTCCAGATCCCTGTACAGGGGTTAAAGGGTGAACACCAGGAAGCCACCAAGACAAAGCCCTTAGGTTTAGCCCAGAGTCAAACTGGTTAGTTGGCAGAATAGGTCCACACCCACTGTTTGTTACAAGTACATTAAAAATGGAAGCCATAACAAGTGACTTGTTAAAGGGTAATGTTGCTGTTGACATTCCCTTTACCATTAACATATTAGCTGCATTCTTAACATAATCATGGTTGGTGTGATGGAACTGTTCATAAAAGGATGCTCATGAATCCAGGTT
Source organism: Bufo bufo (assembly GCF_905171765.1). Taxonomy (NCBI): domain Eukaryota; kingdom Metazoa; phylum Chordata; class Amphibia; order Anura; family Bufonidae; genus Bufo; species Bufo bufo. Next base: position 196,267,604 of record NC_053395.1, on the reverse strand, counting down.
GAATTATATTGGAGTCCTGAAATTATTTATTTTATGCACTTACAGTATATAGAGCTTTTATATTCTGCAGTGCTTTACAGACATTAGCATCATTTTCGTACAATTAGCATCAATCTAAGGCCCCTATCAGTATGTCTTTGGAGTGTGGTAGGAAACCAGAGAACCCGGAGGAAACTCACGCAAACTTGGGGAGAACATAGAAACTCCATGCAGATGTTGTCCTTGGTCGAATTCGAACCTAGGACCCCAGCGCTGCAAGCCACCGTGCTGCCCAAAAAAGTAAAAAGAAAATTATTATGAGAGTGTCAAATCAACTACTGGCTTCTTAATTTCCTAGCAGTCAACTGATTTAAATTTTGTGTTTTTTGCATCTGCGTTTATTTATTCCGCGTGCATGTATTTATAGTAAAACATGCAAATTTTTGCTATTTATACTCCTAATTAACAACTGCATTTGGCAAGGAACTCCTCCTAATATTCTGTATACCGCAAAATATTTTCCTCCCAGCGAAATAATTCTAATACAACGATTTAAACATGGAAATTTTATTCTAATATTACGGCTCTGATCCCCTTCGTTTAACAAAGCAACGCTGTTAATCTGTTTCTGCTGTTGGGAAGTAGAAAGATTTGCATTATTATGCAGCGGAGCTGATGAACGTCTCTTCGAGAAGACACGTCTACCAGTGCATTCTTTCGGTGCGTTAGAAGAAATGAGCTCTACATCCATGTTAATGGCCAAATTACATTTTCCAACAATGTTTATTCCTCGAGGAGGATAATATCATTAAAGAGATATGCAGCCGAACGATTTATAATTGTGTAATCTTATAAACCATGTGAAGCTTTCGAACACGGGACCTGACTCATGTCATGATCTATGTCAGACATATAATATGACAAGTAGGGCTACAAAGATGTCTCTGAGCACCTCCAGTCTGAAAAGATGTGTGTGTGTTAAAATTCAGCCCAGGAGCAATGCATGATTTGTGACATTAGCCAAAGGCCTCTGTCCCAGTCAGTATTAATAGGCCCCGGGCCGATAAGGGTATTTGGTATCAGACAGCTCTGACAGTTTACTATTTTATTCCATATCACAACATTTGGGGTCACCGTATTAAACAGAAAATGACAATGTCACATGTCATGTATAATTGGTAGTCAAAGAGGTTGACCAGTGTTTTTAAAAAAAATTGTTTTATTTGAAATGAATGAGGCTGAACTGCAATACCAGTCTCAGCCTATATACAGAAGTGGTGGGCTTTCTGAAAGCAAACCTTTTTTTCTAATTCTAGCCCAATCATAAGCTAAATCTGATATTAAAGAGGTTTTCTGATATGAAAATCGGGTGAATGGTTTTACAACTGTGATAATAAAAGGACCGTCTGGGGTGAAATAATCTCATTAAGGGCTCATGCCCACGACCGTTGCCCCGCCGTGGCTGTATTGCGACCCGCATACGGCCGGTCCGCAATACACGGGGCACCGGCTGTGTGCATTCCGCATCACGGATGCGGACCTCTTCACTTCAATGGGTCCGCAAATCCGGAGATGCGGTGCGGAACGGAACCACAGAACGGAAGCACTACGGAGTGCTTCTGTGGGGTTTCGTGCTTCCGTTCCGCAAAAAAGTAGTGCATGCACTACTTTTTTGCGGTGCGGACCATCGGATGCGGATTGCGGACCCCATTCAAATGAATGGGTCTGCGATCTGCATGTGGCTACCTCAAGGTCTTATCCGTGCATTGCGGACTGCAATTTGCGGTCCAGCGCATGGGCAATGTGCGTTTATGCTAGTGGGCATGAGCTCTAAAGGAGAACTCCGGTGACAACTAACATTTCCCATTTTAAACATTTATTATGACATCTTCCCCTGTTTAAGTTTTTTTAGTAGCCTGTGGGTTATCTGCAATATCAGTAGTTTGCAACAAATAATTAAACCATGTAGCCAAGATCTCAAACTAAAATCCCATGTGGAAAGGCTCTTACAAAATTCAATACATACAAACTGGCAAAAAAAACTTTCTAGCCCTATTATGATCTTCTATTGCTGTGTCCAGCCAATCTATCATCAGCTTTAACAGTTGTTATTTTTTTTGCAAGACTGCTTCATTAAAACAGCTACTTGCACGGTTGCCATGGGTTACTGCCATTGTTACCATGTTATCAATATATCAATATTGATGTTTAGAGTTCTATTAGCCAAACATACGACCTCTGAAGTCAGCTAATTAGGGCAATTTTACTAGATGTCAGCAATAAAATGATTGGTAATCTCAACTACTTTTTATTGACTTCTACTGGTTCTCGAGACATTAATCCACACAAGGCCAGGAACAGCAATTCTTCACTTAGTTTCTACTGTCCCCCCTCCTTCCCCAAAAGATAAATATAATATATGGCACACTGAGTAGTTAGGTAAAAAAATGGAGACATATATTCAATGTGCTGTCTCTAATTGCAGAATCCATCCAAAACAGTCATTTTTCACAAATTGATATTTGGCCCTGACAATGTACAGAGGAGCAAGACTATAAATCCACTGCAGACACTATCGCTCAGATCCCCAAATAGTATTTTTTCTTAGCAAAATGGTGGTTGCTAGTTTTGGGCGAGCATGCTCGGCCGAACACAATTTTCGAGTCTTCTCCCTGCGCATTTGTTGGCTGCTACTCAGCCAATAAACGTGCGTGGAAGTACTGGCCCTCACTGTAAGACTCCATTCACACGTCCGCAATTCCGTTCCGCATTTTGCGGAACAGAATTGCGGACCCATTCATTTCTATGGGGCCGCACTATGTGCTGCCCGGATCCGGAATTGCGGATCCGCACTTCTGGGTCCGCAATTCCGTTCCCGAAAAAAATAGAACATGTCCTACTCTTGTCAAGATTAGGCATTTTCTATTATAGTGCCGGCGATGTGCGGTCAGCAAAATGCAGAACGCACATTGCCGGTGTCTGTGTTTTTCGGATCCGTGGATCCACAAAACACACACGGATGTGTGAATGAACCCTAATGCCGTAGCCATGTTAGTTACTGGCATTGCAGCAATTGGCTGGCCGGAACGCGTCATCGGGTGCTATATAGCACCCGATGACACGTGGTTCGGCTCCGTCTTAGTCAGGGAGAGCTGCAGCAGAAGGGACAGATAGGGTAGGGACAGGAATTGTTTAGTGTTAAAAAGGTGTTAGAGACCCAAAAGTCCTTTTAAGGACTATTGTTTTATATGGCTGCTATATATATTATTAGTACAACCTGCGCTAAATTGCGTGCAATTGTTTGGTCGCTGCTGACAGTGACACAACCTCTGCTACATCTGTTGTGTTACATTGGCGCATCCTACATATCTGTGACATTCAGCGCAATTGTTTGGCCGCTGGTGACAGCGACATTATCTGCGCTACATCTACTGTATAACGTTTGCGCATCCTAAATATCTGTGACATTCAGTCTAATTTATTTGCGCATACACTTACAAAACCTGCGCTACTGTACATGTGACATACTTTCAAGCATATATACCATTTAATATGCGTGGCCATTCTGCTGATGGTGCACGCAGAGGCCGCGGCCCTGGGCGCGGTGAAACTGTGCCTGCTGCCAGAGCACAAGAAACACACTCATCCACGATACCTAGCTTCATGTCCCAGTTTGCAGGGAGGCTTAGGACACCAATCTCGAAGTCAGACCAGTGCGACCAGGTGGTCGGTTGGATTGCAGCAGATAATGCTTCCAGTCGGTTAAGCACCAACCTGTCTTCCACAAAGTCCAGTCTCAGTAGCCAAGAGTCTGGTCAACAGAATCCTCACCCTGATCCTCCTTCCTGCCACCATGGAGAGTCTTGGCAAACAAGTGATCCCACACTCAGATATTCAGCGACCATTCATTGATTTGGGCCTCTCGCCAAGCCCGCTTGAAGAGGGACATGAGGAGATCTTGTGCAATGATTCGCAAACTCTTGAGCATCCACAGTCAGAAGACGATGACGGTGTGGAACGGCAAATAGTGTTTTACAAGGTGGATGATGATGATGATGAGCCACAGTTGCCAATATGTCAACGGCAATTAGTGTCTCAAGAGTTTGATGATGAGGATGAGACACAGTTGTCAATAAGTGAGGTTGTTGTTAGGTCAACAAGTCAGGAGGATAACCAGAGTGAGGAAGTGGAAGAGGAGGTGGTGGACGGTGAAATCACTGGGAAGGTGGCAAGCCGAGTGAGGACAGCAGTACAGAGGGGGAGGGATCCACAGCACCGCAACAGGCTGGAAGAGGCAGTGGGGTGGCAAAAGGGAGAAGGCGGGCCACACCAAACGGGCCAGCAACTGTTCCCCGCCATTTGCAACCTGTGCCGTACTAAAATAAGCAGGGGCATGAACACTAGTAACCTCACCACCACCAGTATTATCTGCCACATGGCATCAAAGCACCCTAATAGGTGGGCCGAACGCCTGGGTCCATAATCAGTGTCTGCGGGTCACACCACTGCCTCCTCTTCCCCTGTGTTACATGCTGGCCAATCCCCTGTCCAAGAAGCAGGCACGGATGCCTCCCGCCCTGCACCTGGACCTTCGCAAGCACCATCAGCTAGAAAATCCACTTCTGTGTCCCAGCGCAGTGTACAGATGTCCATATCCCAGGCCTTTGAACGAAAGCGCAAATACCCAGCCACCCACCCACAGGCCATAGCCTTACACCAGCATGTGTTCCGTAAAATCACCTGTGCCCTGCCCCTGACCAACGCAGTTATTGGGAAGGTCCACTTAACGACTGACACATGGACAAGTGCTTTTGCCCAGGGACGCTACATTTCCCTGACGGCACACTGGGTGAACTTTGTGGAGGCCGGGAGCGAGTCGTACCCTGGGATGGCACAGGTGCTACCGACGCCAAGGATTGCAGGCCCTACTTCCATCAGGATTTTTGCCACCACCCACATTAGTGGCTGCAACCCCCCCCCCCCCCCCTCCACCTCCTCCTCCACTTCTACCTCTGAATTGTCATCTTGGAGCACCAGTCAGCCATCAGTCAGTAGCTGGAAGCAGTGTAGCACTGCAATGGGGAAGATGCAACAGGCCGTGCTGAAACTAATTTGCTTAGGGGACAAACAGCACACCACAGGGTATAAGGGACCAGACTGAGCTGTGGCTCTCGCCACTCAACCTAGAACCAGGCATGGTTGTGTCTGATAATGGCCGTAATTGGTGGCGGCTTTGGAGCTCGGCAAGCTCATACACATACCATGCCTAGCCCACGTGTTCAACTTAGTGGTTCAGAGGTTTCTCAAAACCTACCCCAATTTGACTGAGCTACTGGTGAAGGAGCGCCGCGTGTGTGCACATTTCCGAAAGTGATCTACAGCTGCCACCGGTCTGGCAACACTGCAGCAGGGCTTGCAATTGTCAGCTGGAACTGACGTTCCACATGTTGGCCAGGCTTTGTGAGCAGCAGAGGGCAGTAGTGGAATACCAGCTGCAACATGGTCATCTCCTTTCCAGTCAGCTTCCGCTCTTCACAAGCGACGAGTGGGCATTGATGTCTGACCTCTGTGAGGTTTTACGCAACTTTGAGGAATCAACACAGATGGTGAGCGGAGATAACGCTATTATCAGCATAACCATCCCACTTCTGTGTCTACTGAAACGCTCGCTGCTCACAATTAAGGCGGAAGCTTTTCATGGGGAAGAGGTGGAAATGGGGGAAGACAGTACACAGGGTGATAGCCAGACCACCCTCAGTTCTTCTTCTCAGTGCAAATTGGATGATGATGAGAAGGAGGAGGTGCAGGAGACGGTTTCCTTTGCTACAGAGGGTAGTACCCATAGCAGGTTTATTCCATCTGTTCAGCATGGATGGGCCAAAGAGGAGGAAGAGGATGAGGAGATTAAGAGTCATCCCCCTGATGAGGACAGCAAAGTCTTGCCTGTTGGGGCACACATGGCTGACTTTATGTTAGGCTGCCTTTCCCGGGACCCTCGCGTTATACGCATTTTGGCCAACAACGATTACTGGTTGTTCACCATTCTCGACCCCCGCTACAAAGAGAACTTCTCATCTCTCATTCCTGTGGTGGAGAGGACTAGCAAAATGGTGCAATGCCAGAAGGTCCTTGTGGAAAAATTGCTCCAAAAATTTCCAGCTGACAACGCTGTCGTCAGAGTATGTAGTCCCTTGGGCAACCGAGGAGGGGAGACGAGGGGAACACACAGCAGTTCCCACAGAGGCAGGGCAACACTCCACTCCAAGGCCTGGGACAGTTTTATGACACCCTGCCAGCACCCTCACCCTGATGCGCAGCCTAGTGTCACAAGGAGGGAAAAGTTTTTGAAGATGGTGAAGGAGTACGTAGCAGACCGTGTCAGCGTCCTCAATGATCCCTCTGTGCCTTAAAACTATTGGGTGTCCAAGTTTGACACGTGGCACGAACTGGTGCTCTACGCCTTGGAGGTGCTGGCCTGCCCTGCTGCCAGTTTTTGTCACAGCGGGTATTTAGTGCTGCTGGGGGCATAATAACTGATAAGCGCATCCGCCTGTCAACTGAAAATGCTGACAGGTTGACTCTTATCAAAATAAACAAGGCCTGGATTTCCCCTGACCTCTCTACTCCACCAGAGGAAAGCGGCTGAACATAAAGGCACTTTAAATGTGGCTTTTATGGTGTATTGAATACACTGTATTCCCATGCACCCCTTCCACCACAAAAAAGGGTATATGGTTCAATCTTCCTTTTCTCGTCTTCCTCCTCCTCCATCAGATCAACATGCTTATTAGGCTGCCCTCACTCCTAATGTTTGCGAGGGTCAGCTCAGCAGCAGACCCTCACTCCTAATGCTTTAGAGGGTCAGATCAGCAGCAGGCCCTTGCCCCTAATGTTTTAGAGGGTCAGCTCAGCAGCAGACCCTCACTCCTAATGCTTTAGAGGGTCAGATCAGCAGCAGGCCCTCGCCCATGTTTTAGATGATCAGATCAGCAGCAGGCCCTCGCCCATAATGTTTTAGATGGTCAGCTCAGCAGCATACCCTCACCCCTAATGTTTTAGAGGGTCCGATCAGCAGCAGGCCCTCACCCCTGTTTTAGAGGGTCAGCTCAGCAGCAGACCCTCACCCCTAATGTTTTAGAGGGTCAGATCAGCAGCAGGCCCTTGCCCCTAATGTTTTAGAGGGTCAGCTCAGCAGCAGACCCTCACCCCTAATGTTTTAGATGGTCAGATCAGAAGCAGGCCCTCGCCCCTAATGTTTTAGAGGGTCACCAGCAGGCCCTCGCCCATAATGTTTTAGATGGTCAGATCAGCAGCAGACCCTCACCCCTAATGTTTTAGATGGTCAGATCAGCAGCAGACCCTCGCCCCTAATGTTTTAGATGGTCAGATCAGCAGCAGGCACTCATTCCTAATGTTTTAGAGGGTTACCAGCAGGCCCTTGCTCCTAATGTTTTTAAGGGGCAGCATCAGGCTATCAATCATAATTTTTCAAGGGTCTGTATGATACCCTCTTTTATGTGTAATAAAGGGTGTATTGGAGTGCCGGTTCCTTGTAATTTTGGAAGCCCTTTCACTTAGTGCATAGGCTTTATGAGTGTATGAGTTCCACTACCTGAACAATTGTACCACAATGTGAATGAGGCCCTCCTTTATGTGATATACAGGTTGTATCGGAGTGCCTCTTGCTTGTATTTTTTGGCAGCACTTGCACTTTATATACAAGTAAATATACAGGAAAGAATGTTTCCTAACAATTTTTCCTCTAAAATCAATTTTATCTTTGGTTTGGTGCGTATTATTGTCAGTCTGTAAAAGTGGCGTACTACTCGGACAACATCGTTCCCAGCAGCGACCTGGGAGTCCAAGATGCATCCAGACATCCTCCCCATCCTGTTCCCGAACCATTCCAGTGGTGTTTCCATTAATTTCTGACCTTTTCCTGTGAACCAGACACCCTCCCCTCTTCAGAGCAGGGGGTGCCTGGTTTAATGCTCGGGTTCTCCAATTGACTTCCATTGTGCTCGGGTGCTCTTAACAGAGTGGCTCGGTGCACTTAACTGCTCATTTGCATATGGATTCTGGAGTACTTCTCCAGAATGAAGCAAGGGATCACTAGGTGAAAGGTATCAGCTGAGGTAGCCCTACATGTTATAGTGTCTGGTGCAACAGTGAATTTCCTGATGACACATTGCCTTTAAATAAACCACAGAGCTACATTTTTAAGCTGGTTGTATGATATCTGGTCATTGTGTATTGTTCCCTTGCCTTAACTGGAGCAATCTTGTATCACTGTGTATTTCCACCGCTGATTAATCCTCGTTCACCTGTACAGTACGTGGTGTGGGTGTGATTAATGATATACTATACTTGAATTGTATCCATAGTAACAAAGCTTTGTGTTCCGCTCCGTGAATTTGGGTTACGGGGTTTTGTGATTGATAGGGGCAGAGCATTGAGCAACCTTACTAAGCAACTTCTATTTTAGTGTATGTTATTATCCAACGTGGCTTCGTAGATGATGTGGGACTATATATCACAGCACGTCTTACGATCTGTGCTAATCGGTACCGATGGATTGAGTGGTGGACTTATGAAAACTGTCTAAAGGACTTATAGTCTCTAGTCTTTAGTCGCTATCATCTACATCAGAGGCTTCGCAAATTTTTCCCATCACTGATAGACACCTTGGCATTACCCAATAGACTCCATAATTTGTCAGTAGGGTCCACTAGTGCCTGTGGCATGAAGGTTTGTGGCATCTATTGTAAAAGGAAGCCATTTGTGAACACAGCCTTAGATACAGAGTGTTAAATGGGTTGTGTGAACCTGAAAGGGTTAAAAGAGTATGTATACTGCTCCAACTTACTAATATAGAGTATGTTCCAATTTGGTCCCCAAACATTTTCTGTAGGACAAGAGGTGCGGGGTCCAGGCTTTGTTCATCTGCACTCCCCACAGGAGCAATTATCCAGTCTGCACTGTAAGAACAGGATACCTACAGGAAAAGCAGCGCTGGATGCATGGTCTACACAGAGCGGCCATTGCCAAGAGATCCGGTAGGGAACGAAGGTACTGTAAGCAATGCCTGTTCCATCCTTTGCATCGCTGGTCGCCAAGAACAGCCCTGGGAGGGTCAGATTTGGAGGCATAAACCAGATTTAATATAAATCATATTTATTGAAACCCAGACAGAACCCTATAGACAGTCCTGATTTATCATATAGCCCGTATAGTAATTGCAAAAATAATACAATAGTGTAAAACTATCATAATATATTATGACAATATAACTAGTGCAATAGAAGACAAGACAATAGAAATAGACTTAGAGGGAATGCCAAGCTATGAACACATTTTGTTTCTAAATAAATCCAAAATTAGAATGCCTAAAGGCTATGGGGGCATTCTTACATTATTATTGTATTCTGCTTACCTTGGATTAAAAATCATTTTTCCAATTGGTCTTCATAAAAAAAATTCTAATGTTTGGCTCCTACGGCTTTTAGTTTCACTGTATCAGCAGAATGATGCTTCTCCTTCTCAGTAAACCTGTCAGAGAGCTGCTCTGATGGCTCGATCTGTAGCCATTTTCTTTACTTTCACAAAAGCTCAATAACACTCATTTAAACAGAATTATGATCAAACTTTTAAAGCTAATGGCTTTAATTAGGGTTTATGAGGAACGCACACATAAGAGCTATCATTCCAGCTTTCAGTGCAGCTCTCTGATGGGTTCCAATAGTCTGCAAATGCAGTGAAACTAAAGCCTGTGGAAGAAGGAAAAACTGTTGAAAATCTTTAAAAAAGACCAGTTGAGCAAATGATTTATAGTCCAAGATAAGTAGAATGCAACAATAAAATGTAGTCCCGAAGGTGTCCTTTAATGTCTTAATAAATCGTTAGCGTGCTCGTACACTGTGATTGTGCGGTCTACTAGTTGCAGGGCCACACCTGTACTTGACAAGGCTGCACCTGCACTTTCTGCTGTTTCAAATGACAAGTACAGGTAAAGCCTGGTAATTACTGGTAACTTGCAAGAGCATCCTACCACACCGTAAACAGGCACTCTTAGGCTGGGGCTACACTTTTAATTGATTTTTAGCTATTGAGTGATAGCTGCAGTGCACAAGATTGCATACAAGTGCCAGTACCTCAGAATAGGCTACTGGCAAATTGTTTCTGGTTATTTAAATGTTATGTAATGTTATTTAATGCTTCATACAACCTGGCATAGTTTTGTATAGATACGTCAGGGTTAACAAACCTGACTCTGCCCCTGTGGGAAGCTGGGAAATGGACTTGGGTACTTCCATAGTTTAGGTGGTAGTGTGTTAGCTACAGAGGTGAGAGAAGCTACATGTACTCAATACTCAGAGGACTAGGCCTACATTCCACTCATTACCTCTGAGAGAACCACAGAGAGAAAGCCATTTCTACTTCACAGTACGGTACTCTAGAGAGAGATAGGAAAGAACAAAAAGGGTCCAGAGTCTGCATGGCCAAGCAATGGAGTCAGTCAGTAAGGCATTCGTTGTTTTAGGCTGATGGAGACTTTACTGCAGTGAGAGACATTGCTAATACACCCTTCACACTTGGACAGGGTCCTGGCCAGCTGTATCTTAACCCTGTATTCCTCAGCTGGGAATTACAAACAAGTCTTGCTAAAAACATATTGTCAGCCTTGGAGTCTGCAGAGAGATACAGAAAAGATACAGGAAAGGAGTACCACAACCCCCATCCATTCTTCTATCCATACATCTTTATCTGGGAAGATTTGCACTGTGAATTGTTTGGAACTGTCTTTTGATACAGTTGGGTGTACTACAACTCCCATTCTGAACTTTAGTAAAGGGAGACTAATTTATTTTCTATAACTGACCTGGATACTGACTCTAGCACCAGCAACAGCGAGTGCATCTGCTGCCTTGCACCCGTGCAACACTCATAACACCATGGGAACCCCAACTACCACGAGGCAGGAGCCCCAACATCAGGGTTTTACCCTGAGGGAAGAAAGGGGGCAGCCTCCTGTCATTGCCTGGTGTAAGGATGGCCACTGTGGGTTACGAGAATAACTGTTTCAGCCAGAGCCACCACCACTCCCATCATCAGTTACCCTCCTCCCAGGCTGGAGCACAAGTAAATTTACTGCTTTGGACTATAGCTGTCATGCCCTATTTAAAATCATTCAAAAGTGCTACAAAAATATGTAGTCTCAGCCTTACAGCCCTTAGTGTTGTACTGAATTTCTACTTTCCTAATAAAGAACTCCCTATACCTTGCATTGAATTAAATTCTTAATTGCTGGCTGCCTGCGGCTACCACCAGGGGGAGCTTAGTAGTCTGCTGCATACGATTTACCAATTGTGCTAGAGCTCCACTTGTTAATGCTGCAAGTAGCCATTCATCTATCATTTAAAGGTGTTGTCCTATCTACAGGATAGGGGTTAAGTATCTACTGGGACTGCTGGACTGTTCACAAAAAAAAAAGGGTCATGTTCCCCTAATAGAATGGAGCAAGTCCAGCATGCATGCTGCCCCTCCTTTTACTCTCTGTGGGATTGCTGGAGTTATCTAAGTACAGAAATAGCTGATGGTTGGATCAGCATTTAGCTGACATCTATTACATGCTATAGTTAGTATTAGTTATACCCCTATGGTATGTCAGCATCGTTCTAATGTGAAATGGTCACTTTTGGCATCTTGATACAATCACAAATAGAAATTTAGATGAAGAAAATGTCAGTATCTGATCTTATCATCAACACTTTATAGGTCAATGATAGGTTGGATGAGTGATTTTCACCATAAACTGGCAGCGATCAGGAAAACCGATTTGTTGGCTGATCAGATCTTCTATGGGGGCATAAAAATGTTGGGTTGTCAGTAGCACATCTCCAAATGTAAACAGGGGATGTACTGCCGCCATAATGTAAATTGCATAGTTTGTCCCCTATGCAGTTTCCCTCGGTTGGTGTGAAGGATTTTTAAATGAGAGCCGATTAACTTGTTTTATCATTGATCGGCGATTGTTATGACCCAATATTGGGCCGACTAAAAGGACTCTAAGCGTCAAAAGGTTTAGATCTGGCAAATTTCCATAATACCTGACCACATAGTAACGTAGTAACATAGTTTATAAGGCTGGAAAAAGACATCTGTCCATCTAGTTCAGCCTGTTACCCTGCAAGTTGATCCAGAGGAAGGCATCCGGTTAAATATTCTGTGCATTTAAGATAAAATGAACTAATATCCTTCTGGTACCGAACACAACGACAGAAGAGAATTATGAGCTAAGTTATAATGTTGCATCTGACTTTTAAATCAAGCATTTCACTTTCTTCTAAATTTGAGACAGCTTCCAGACGCCAGCTGGAGCCACAGTTTGGTAGCTGATGTATGAGTTATTCTCCTCTGCAAATCCCTAATTTCTTTAATCGTGTTCATTACTTGAAGAGGTTGTCTGACTTCAGCAAATGGCATTTATCATGTAGAGAAAGTTAATACAAGGCACTTACTAATGTATTCTGATTGTCCATATTGCCTCCTTTGCTGGCTGGATTATTGTTCCACCAACATTACACACTGGTCGCTTCCAGAGGTTATGACCACCCTGCAATCCAGCAGCGGTGGACATGCTAGCACACTATAGGAAAAAGTGCCGGCCTCTCTGGTGGCCGGGACCGTGGAAGTGTCATAGGCAGGCATGTCAGTTAGACCCCCTTGTATCTGATCTGCAGTGGTGGACATAATCCCTGGAAAACCCTTTAGAGACAAGGCAGCCAAGTGATCAGCAAAATACAGCTTTAAAGATGCTGCTGCAAGGTGAGGGGTGACAATTCAGACATCACCACCTACCTAAACCATCACTAGGCCTGAATAACTTCAAGCGGCACCTAAATCCACAAGGGCTTGCTAGTGCCAACCTATTGCCTTCAAAACAGCCACCATACCCCCTCATCTTTTGTGAGAATCTGCACTTTGTACTTTATACTGCTGGATGTGCCAGAAGTTATATTTTATACATTTATTTCTGGAATGATTCTTCAGACTGCATTTTTCACTGCACCGAACCCCAAAGAGTGACAACCTGAGGGAGTACACTGTGACATAGCATCTTATCAGGTCCACTACTACTCCCATCCTCAGTACAAGCTTCTCAGGGGCTTGCTGCACATTACAGAGAAGTACTGACCTGAATGGTTGGCAATACAGCCAATGTGCTGAGATATAATTCTCCTATGTAGCTGTGGAGTCTCTTTAGAGCAGTGTTGGCGAACCTATGGCACGGGTGCCAGAGGCGGCACTCAGAGCCCTCTCTGTGGGCACCCACACCCTGGAAAAAGTCTATGGTGTACCAATATGCCTTAGACTTTTCCTGCCATTCATCAGTGCAGGGCGCACTATGAACGGCACTTTACGATAAATAAGTGGGTTTTGGGTTGCAGTTTGGGCACTTGGTCTTAAAAAGGTTCACCATCACTGCTTTAGAGTCTCTCTCTTGAGATCCCCCATCTCACTCATACTTCTTAGCCCCAAGACAATTGAAAAACATGGCGCTCAACATACAGTATAGTTAACAAATTTTCTTTATTGCACTTGGATAGGAGGCCTTGATCTCCACCTCCTATGTACTTGCAAGTACAATAAAGAGGATTTTGTAACCATATGGTGCCATATTTTACAATTGTCTTGAATTATTGAGTATGAATTATTTCTCCATGACATAGAGAACCGCCTATGATCTGTTTACATTGTTTAGTAACCAGCGGTCGTACGCAGTGATTGGGTGAGGCCTCAGTAGTGCCAGCTCCTATTTGTTGTGTCACTCATGCTTCTGCTCACTCCTCCTCCCTCCCCTCTCTCTAGACTTGACATATGTAATATGTGTTTGGATGTTGACAATTGGGAACTGGACCATTGAGACCCCAGTGGCGGACCAAAGGAGCCAGAAACCAGCAGTAGGGAACAGGTAAGTTAGCCATAAGGGGGGGGTGGAGGCAACCAGAAAGGCTGCCAAAGCTAGACCCTAAAAAGTAAGCAGCTCTGTAGTAAGCAGCTGTGCAGTTCCAATGCCTGGTTCCGAAGCATGTGAAAACAGCTGATTGGTGGGGGTGCTAGGAGTCAGACCCACGCCAATCTCATATTGATGACTTATCCTAAGGATAACTATGTCCTGAAAAACGCGTTTCACAAGACAAACAGTCCTGTCACTATCTCATCATTCCCATTATCCACGTGGTATCCTCCCAAAACTCCTTTCCAATGACTCTCACCCAGCCTTCAAATAGTCCCACCCAAATGAAGCCTAGTTTTTCAAGGAAGAAAATCAACAGACTCTCAATACGCAAAATCATTCCTTTTCCTACTGCTGGAAAATGAAGTTTGTTTTGGAACTTGGTGCATCCCACGGGGTAATGTAGCTTAGCGTATTATGCCTGTATCAGCAAAGTACTTTTAAATGGCATCAACCAATCACACACTGTATTTCCAGAAATCCTCATTAAAATGGAAAACAAAGTTCTAGTTATTCATTACATTACACCAGAGTTCCAGTAATTGCTTTTATAATACAGAAATCCCCTTTTATGTAGGTTAACTATTTCAGCTGCATATTTCCTTTCTATTAGATGGAACATTCACTGCTGGCAGAATACACTTTTTCTGTTGGATCACAGCCAAACCCGACACTTGAAGGGGTTTTCCAGGGACAAATATTTACTGGCAACAGATTAGAAATCCACTTATTCGAACAGTACCTTGGGTAGCATGCAGAGTTCGTCTTCTCAGTGGATCCTGATGTGTAGCCTATCATCCACTGCCAGTGGGTGGGCTTTTTAATTTAAAACACCCACTCACTGCCCCTGAGGAGCAGGCTGGGAGCATTAATCATTGTCAGAATTAGGTTGGTTTGACATAGCCATAAAACAGTTGCGTCTGTGTTATGATCACGACCACTGTCATTCATTAACCATAGAACCCTATGGTCATCAAAATTCTGTTAATTTGGGGGCCCAAATGTTGGGTCTATAATGTTGATCCTAAGATTACCCGGTATTATGGACGCGCAAAATTTGGGTTTACGCTGAACTTACACCACAAGCCCCAAAAAGTGGTTGTCTCTTTTAACAAAACCATATCAAGTGGCTAACTTATATAATATTATATTAACGTATTATTATTATTGATATTAATAATATTATTATTATTTAGCTAGTACTGATTACAATAGTCTTGTTTTAACTGGAATATCCCCTTATGCAAATTACAATCTGTCACTTTCACCGTACTCAAGAACTAGAAGACATAGTAAACTGCTGCTGGCGATCATTACCTTGCAGGGCCTGGACCACAGAGGGACTTTTACATCCATGCAGTTTCCTGATAAGTGCGTTTGGATAGCCTATAGGATTTCCTAATAATTAATGAAACATAAACTCCAAAACAAAACAAAAAAACAAACAAAAAAAACTATACTTCAAAGGGATTGTCTCTCAGAGAAGTTGTTGCTTTTCAACCCCTAGTAAACACCTGATATTGCCAGGGCAAGTTGCTGTTCACCATCCATTCCCACTGCAGTCGTTGTTCCCAAATGCCTTACATGGCGGTATGATCACTTTAAAACCAGTTTTGTTGGTGAGAGACTCCCTTTAACAGACTCAGGTTCAAGAAGAAGGAGAAGAAATGAATGACAGATCTGTTTGGCAAACAGTAGCGCATCTGATGTAGGTTTTACAACATCAGCCGCTACAGTGGAAAAGCAAATTCCCACTGTGGCCTAAATAATTCAAAACATATCAACCCAAGTGACAAATGCTGCTGACGTTCCAGCCGTATAAGGCTTATAGACATGATACATTATTATGGAGGATATACCGTATAAGAAGGCATCCACTGTCATTGATTTGGAGGCTGGTTCTTGAGTAATACATAGGTACAGGGGTGACTCTTCTGGTGTGTGACCAGTGCAGGGATACACAAAACCTCCCATGTGCTTGTTATGGAGAGATGGGATCTGTCTACATTCCCTAAGGGCGGCTGTATGGTCATGTTATTTGGGCACTGCGTGGTAAGGTTATTTGGGCAAGATATTCTTGTATTATTTAGGAAGTATATGGCACCCCATATGGAGAGAGTCATCAAAAGAAGGCACTGCACAGGACTGCATCCAACCTAGGGCTCACCCTGCTTATACAGTATATGCTTAGATGTAATGATCAGCAAAATGAGACCTGCGAGTGTCAGTTGCCTTCCCAACTGGTAACACCTTTATTGAAGACTGCAGGCAATTCATTCATAAACTTTTAATAAGAATAATAGAAGAATGACAAAACATCGACACAACATAGAGTCAAGAGTAGCTGCTTAGTCCAGAATTTTTATTACATGGAGAATGCAAGTTGATATGTCAGGAGAGGTGACAGGTCCCCAACCTGCAGTATGCGTACCCCAAGAGGTGCACACCACAGGGTGAAGGGGTACATGGGACTACACTAGCACCTAGTAATGGTTGCTAGGGCCTCTTGGTAATCAACTGTATTGCCATCCTCAGGACAGCAATATAGTTGATTGCTGCAGTCGGGCATGGGAGCCGACGTCTCCCTGCCCCCCCCGCTGCCTTCTCTCATACACTACAGGCACTAGGCAGGTGCAGGAGGTACAATGTCATCATCATCAGGCCGGAAGAGACCTTGTGTCCTGCTGCACAGCGCAGACAGCGGCATGGAGGTATTTGCATTTGTTATTTTCATTTGCTACCGTGGTGCAGCACTATTGGGCCACTATGGGGGGAGGGGGGCTTTATTATAACTGGGGTAGCACTTCTGGGGTGCTGTAAGGGGGTCATTGTTATAAATGGGACAGCACTATTGGGCCACTATGGGGGGAGGGAGGCTTTATTATAACTGGAGCACCACTATAGGGGCACTTTAGGGGGATCATTATTATACGTGGGGCAACACTATTAAGGCACTATGGTGAAAGTCATTATTATACCTCAGGAAGCACTATTGGGGTACTATAGGGAGAGTCATTATTATAACTGGGGGAGCACTATTGGGGCACTATAGAGGGGGTCATTATTATAACTGGGGGAGCACAATGGGGACATTAATACTACAGGTGAGACACTAATACTACTGCAGGAGATATTTTTTTCTACTAGAACAAATTATGGGGACTTTATTAATACTTGGGGCACTATAGGGGGAATTCATATTCATACTACTGGGGCCACTATAGGTGGGCATTATTACTTCTAGGGCATCTGGGGGCTATAATACTACTGGGAGGCACTGTGGTGAGCTTTGTTACTGCTTGGGCACTATACGGGCATTAGAATTACTGAAGGCACTATAGGCAGGCATTATTACTTATGGGTGCATAATTACTACTAGAGGCATTATCGTGGGCTTTATTACTACTTGAGGACTATAGGGAACATAATTACTAGTATGTGCAATATAGGGGAATTATTACTTCTGGGCCACAGTGAGGGATATTACTATTGAGGGCCACTGTAGGGGCACTATGGGAGAGAACTATGACTATTGGTGGGACTTTAGAAAGCACTATTGCTGTGAGCACCCTAGGACATTATCAGCTTACCACTATTATGTTTGGGGGACACTATGTTTATGGCCCCATTATTGTAAGGTTGCAATAATTATTGAAGGGGGGGGGGGGGCACTGTCTGTGTTGTACTAGTATTGTCAAGGAGACTATCTGTTTCCAATTATAGTATTGGGGAGCAGAGTGGGCACAGTATTAAGGGTGGCAGGATAGGGGGGTTCAGAAGGTTGGAGAGGATGATGGAAAATTAAGAAACGAAGAAGTCTGCGTGAAAAACTCTGCAGAGACGAGACATGCCTGAAAGAAGTCATCATGGCGGTCTGGCCAGAATGGAGGAGATAAGG